>NC_133330.1:262629342-262766842 GCF_042186555.1 Aquarana catesbeiana
TTGTTTGCGAAAAGACACGTGGGAGACTCCCAAAATGTATGGAAGATGGTGCTCTGGTCTAATGAGACTAAAATTTGATGAGACAAAAGAACTTTTTGGCCATCAAAGAAAACAAAAAATGTCTGGCGCAAACCCAACACATCACATCACCCAAAGAACACCATTCCCACAGTGAAACATGGTGGTGGCAGCATCATGCTGTGGGGATGTTTTTCAGCAGTCAGAACTGGGAAACTGGTCAGAGTTGAGGGAAAGGTGGATGGTGCTACATACAGGGATATACTTGAGCAAAACCTGTACCACTCTGTGTGTGATTTGAGGCTAGGATGGAGGTTTACCTTCCAGCAGGGCAATGACCCCAAACACACTGCTAAAGAAACACGAGTGATTTAGGGAGAAATATGTAAATGTGTTGGAATGTCCTAGTCAAAGCCCAGACCCCAATCCAATAGAAAATCTGTGGTCAGACTTAAAGATTGCTGTTCACAAGCGCAAACCATCCAACTTGAAGGAGCTGGAGTAGTTTTGCATGGAGGAATGGGCAAAAATCCCAGTGGTAAGATGTGGCAAGCTCATAGAGACTTATCCTAAGCCACTTGGAGCTGTGATAGCCGCAAAAGGTGGCTCTATAAACCAAATATTGTTATAGTTATGCACATTGACTTTTTCTGTTATTGTCCTAAAATAGAAAAAAAACATCTTCAAAGTTGTGGGCATGTTCTGTAAATTAAATGATGCAAATCCTCAAACAAGCTTATATTTATTCCAGGTTGTGAGGCAACAAAACACAAAAATGCCAAGGGGGGTGAATACTTGCAAGGCACTGTACATATATATTGCTACACAAGCCATATTGAATTTAAATGTTATTAGAAAACACTTTTTTTTTTTTTTTACCTATTCATCTGTATTTATCTATTTTACTCTTCAATTTAATAGAAGATAAACCAGAGAGATATAGCTATATGGAGCAAATTGGAATGAATCTCTCAACAGATCTAACCACAGTAAGCTGATTGGTTGATTGTATTGTCTGTTCACTGAAACAGAAGGTCTAATATGTATATAAACAAAGCAGGAACATTAGGCAAGGTTTTATTTGCTCATTTCACACTTCTAAGAGCAAGTTCCTTTGTACCATTTCCATTACAGTTAACCTGCATACAGTAAAACATTTTTTAGTTTTTGCTCCTAGTTAGTCCATTTTATTAATTTTTGAGTCTGAAAGGAATACTGAATATTGAAAGAGGCATAAATACTACAAAAAATAGTCAACTCTCCTGTTCTATAAAGGCTGCTTTTAGTCCGTCGTCCTAATTCAGGGTGTCCTATGATTTCTTGTTGTGTGATCACCAATGCCTAGAAAAATGTTTGGCCTAAATTGCACTATTTCTGTTCTCTTCTATTCTACCATTACCTTGTATGGATATGCATGGTGAACTGTGTAAAGGGCAGCTTCGAAGCATGTCCCTTTTTGTTGGCATCATTGATATTTGAAATCACAATGCTGCTCTGGGCAAAGTGATAGCTATACCCCTTTGAATGCAGCTTAAAGGCCAGGTTCACCTTTTTTATATATTTAAAAAAAAAAAAAAAAAATTCCAGGTAAAAAAAATGTGTATTTATTATATTTTTACTCTAGCCTGTAAGGCATTGCACCCTCGATCAGCAGCTCATGGATGCAATGCCTGGATCCTGCATACTCTCAGATGCTCACCAGCGCCCTCGCAGTTCTTTGAGAATTATAAGCCATCGGTCGTGGAGGCCGGCGGTACTTGTAGTTCAGTCATAGACCTCTGTGAATGAATAATGCGGGTGTGTGGGTGGAGCCCTGCATGTCTGCTGTTTTTAAATTCTGACATTGAGTGCAGGGAGAAGATTCCCCCACCCGCTGTCACAGGGATGGGGGGGAGTCGGAGGAGAGGAGACAGGAGCTGGAACATGTTACATGTTCCAAAGGTGAAGTTATCCTTTTAACTTATTTTATCTCTGCAGCTACTCCCCTTCAGATTTTTGTAAACGCAGGTAGGTTTGCTAATTCAATCATCATTTTTTCCCTAGATAAAGTAATCTGTTTAATACCGTGTGCATGTCTATGCCCATGTTTTGTTAAAAGCTTGTAAAATGGTCAGCCTGTGCATGCACACCCTGACTGTCTTTACATGCGTTTAAAGTGAACCTGTGTTGACTAATACAGGGAACGTTACAGATTTTTTTTTGTTACTGTCTCCTTCCCCCTAGAGGCACATACTTACGTTTTCTTTACACCCCCACTGCCCTGTTCAGCGCTGGGAGTGGGAGAAGCAGACCTGTGTTCACTATAAGTCGTATGCTCCTCCACACTCAAAAGTGCCAGTTATTTTCTTTCTTTCTTCCCAACAGCTGCATGGATCGGCAGGAGCGTGAAAGGTAAGGTGACTATACTGCTTGGGAGATGGGGAATTGAAGCAAACCTGTGGTTTGCCCTGCAAGCCCTTTATGGCTAGTTTTTCTTGCCAGAAAAAGTTATGTCTTTTAATTCCTCAGCAGCTAGAAGACAATACTTGGCATGCTTTTTTTGTAGGATTTAGCTTTTTTTGTAGGATTTAGCTATTTTTTTTTTTTTGAGAGGCCGAAATAAGCTAAAACATTTGCTTATCCTCTAATGCCCTTTCTCTACATCACTTGTAATAAGTGTTAACTGTATAGTTTTAATCATTGAGTAACCACAACTGTTTGGTATATAGATAGATATTATGATCTATAATATATAATATATAATTTTTTTTTTTTTTAAATACCTTTTTTTGTTTGGTATCAGAATGTTTTGAATATGGCTGAATACCTCCTATAGGATCCTTTTCATCCAGTTGGCCCTTAGATGGAGATTGATTTGTAGTGGCTCCAGCATTTACAATGAAAATACAATGGTGTTGGAACTTTCTTCTTTGTGGCAAAAGTTTTGTCCTTAAATGGCCTACCTTAAACTGGTTGAACGTTGTGTTGTAATCAAACTTTTTCCAACTGCTTCAAATGATATCTAAGGATAACAAGTGGACAGTCCATGCATGTGCCTATTAATAGTAAAAAAGGGTCTAGAGATAATGGTAAGCATGAGAGAACGTTGTCCTACTTGGTTGTGTTTGGGTAATCTCGTGTCCGCAAAGTACTTAAAGGTGGATGAGGCCTTCAGGGCAGAAATTGCAATTGGTTGGACAAAGACCGCATTGCCAATGCCCCCCCCCCCCTGATAAGTCATCTTCCCCAACACAGACTAGAGATGAATTGCCAACTGGGCTGATTTATTTTGTCCTTGGGAACCTCTAAGCTGGTGTAGAAGAATTTCATATTAATTTTGTGGTGTTCTTGACAGGTAATGTTTTTTTTCTTTTTTTCATAAACCTACATTTTTTAACTACTTTTAGCCTAGGTTCACACTGATGTGGGTTTGAAATCGTGTGAGTTCAGCTGGACTCGCAGAATTTCAAACAGACAATGTAGTTTGATTTTGGGGGCGATTTGACAGACATCTGGGTTCTGGGGTTCCTGCACATATGCCTATTCAAATCGCCCCCAAAGTCACCAAAAGTAGTACAGGAACTACTTTTGGGAATCTGTGCGGTACCACAAAGTCGGCAGTAGCTGCCGATTTGACATGTTGACTTGGCTTAATTGGGCTTTGTGTTTTAGTTCTATTTAGTGATTGTACTGATGGGTGGTCATAGACAGAGCAATCTTACACCCAATCTGATGCTGCATAATTTATTAGGGCACTTCTGACCATCCTTATTCCTCATTATCATTTACTAAAATGTTCCAACGTGTGCAACCAGGCCAAGATTTTGATACAGAAGTTAATTGTATTTGCAATGCTTTAGCCACAGGGTGGATTTGATTTAAATCATGATTTAAATCGCTAGTAAAAAGGCTTGATTTAAATCAACTCCTATTTTAAATCATAATTTTTAAAGAGCAACTGTCATCTCTGTCCCGGAGTGTCTCTGACCCGCTGTTGACTTGCCAACAGTACCACACTTACCAACAGTCCACACAACAAGGTGAGGGACGTGGCGGCAGCAGGTGAGTGGATGCCCGCTAATGGGCGCTGCCATGATGGATCTGAAATGACAGGTGCCCTTTAAATGTAAGGGCCCATTCTCGCTGGTAGTTAGGAAACCTTCATTTTGTTTGCAAATATTAAAAATTCTATTTAAAATAATAAGCTGTCAGGTTAGTAAAACAGTCATATCGGAAATGATTTTAGGTTAATCACACATATATTGGAGAACTACTCAAATTCTTTTATTTGATTAAAACAATAACATTGCCAGTGCATGTTATCTCAGCTTGCAGAGCTTGGATTAATAGAATGTGTTTACCAAAAATATAAATATTGCAGAATATACAGCCTCATACTACATAACTAAGCTCCAATTCATGCTGAATACACTAAAATATTAATGTATCTTAAATAGAAAAATTTCTTTAGATATATTTTTACTCCAAAAGCATTTTATTAAAAATAAATGATCAAAAAAATCTTTAATTATATTATATTTTTTTTTCTATCATCCAGCCTGTTTAGCCAGTTGTGTAAAAAACAAAAATGGGTCCCAGTGCTTTAGTCAACAGGCAGATCTCTTTGTGTATGTATGTGTATTTATTTAGTATATGTATATAATGAGATTTTATTATGAAAGGCTTATAGGCACTCCACAGTTATTATCATGAATATTCATAAATTTGAGGGTGCATGTTAGTTGACTGAATAATTTTAACAATTATGTCTTCCCTCTGATGTACACAACTAGATTCAATTGTATCCCACTTCTAATCTTAAAACTATCTTGCCTTTTTTTTTTTTTTTTTTTTTTGCTCATATTACCTGTAAAGGAGAAATCACAGTAGTTCTGAATCATCATAGCATGTAAACTAAAAGGTAGACCAGATCCAAAAAACTGATTACTATATGAGAGCTATTCATTTTGAGGCTTTTAGCACCAGAGTAGAGAATAGAAGTGGTGGAGATTTGGTAATTTGCTACCCTAAATTTAGACTTGATGGGTCGTACTCATCAGCAATTTAAAGAGGAACTGTAGTCTGCTCACATAATTTGTAATAAAATCCTCTTTGCCATTCTGAAGCTTCCCTTAAACCACTTTACATATTATTTTATATATACTGTGATTCTGTACCTGCCAAATATGCTGCAGAAATCTCCCTCCACTGAGTCTGGCTGCAACCATTTTAACTGTGGGCAACTGAAGCTGCTGCCTTTTCACTTCCTGGATTTAAACCGAGGCACACCTCCAGCTCTGCAGTCCTACAGCTCTCTTTGGCCCTCTTATGACTCCCTTCATGACAAACTCTCACAAGAGCGAGAGCTGTGCATGATGTCATAAGCCTAGGCCTTTCACCAGACAAGAAACAGGAAGTGGGTTGTATAAGGTATTTACTGGCAGAAAAAAAAAGTTTTACTATCCAAAGTTAAAAAAACAGGGGCAGAAGATTTAATAGAAAGTTTAAAAATGTGACTCAGCCCCTGGTTCACATTGGTGCGGTTTGACATGTCAAATCGTATGTCAAATTGGCGACAATGGCACCGTCCTAATAGGTGTGACGCCGCACGAATTTCAAAAAGTAGTTTCTGTACTTGTTTTTGCGATTTCGAGGTGTGATTTCCATTGACATCTGTTCAGAAATCCTCACAGATGTCTAAAATCGCCGGCAAAATCGGGACTGACATGCAGGAGTGAAATTGTGCAAGTTCAGCTGAACTCGCTTGGCTTCATTCCCATAGCTCAGTGTGAACCTGGGCTGAAGGTCCGTTTTAACTGGTGGTTTCAAGGGGGCAGGGACTTTTATTAATGGAATGCAGACATGTTTGGTACCCCTTTGCTCTACCAACCTATGCACTTTATACTTGTCATATATTATTGGTAAAATACTTTCATGTAAATACAGGAAATTGTATTTTTTAGAAAGTTCAATTTACATTTTTTTTTTCTACTGTATACTAAATATCCTAGAAAGCCATGCAGTCTCTAAAATTGGTATGTTGAACAATTCTTTTATTTAAAAAAAAAAAAAAAAAAAATCTTAACTATGTGCAAAAACTGCAGGTAAGCTTAAAGCTTTTCAGAAAAAAATGAAAAGGTGAACAAACGCCATAACACCACCTCCCTCCTCCGCTGTACTTGCCTCTGTAAGTGGGGAGCTGTCCAATGGCTACACCACTGCACCGCCTGCATGGGCACTGACAGTTTATCACCTATGAAAGCAAGTACAGCAGAAACAGGATGGTGGACTGTGTGTGGGGTGTTTTCAAGGGGGGAAAAAAATAAAAAAGGGGACTATCCCTTTAACTGCTTCAGCCTTGGAAGATTTTACCCAATTCCTGACCAGAGCGCTTTTTACAATTTGGCTTTATATGACAATTGCGCGGTCGTTCGCTGTACCCGAACAAAATTTGCGTCTTTTTTTTTTTTTTCCCCACAAATAGAGCTTTCTTTTGGTGGTATCACCTCCTGTGGTTTTTATTTTTTTTTGTGCTCTAAACAAAAAAAAAACAACAATTTTGGAAAACAAAAACAATTTTTTACTTTTTGCTATAATAATACAGAAAAGTGTTTTTAAAAAACGAATTTCTTCATCTCTTTAGGTCAATATATATTTTTCTACATATTTTTGGTAAAAAAAAAAAATCGCAATAAGCGTATATTGATTTGGTTTGGCGTCTGCAAACTATAGGAAAGATTTATGTCTTTTTTTTTTTTTTAATAGTAATGGTGGTTATCTGAGATTTTTAACGGTGTTGTGACAGACAGATGGGAGACTTGACACTTTTTTTTTTTTGGGACCATTGGCATTGATACAGCGATCAGTGCTGTAAAGATGCACTGATTACTGTGTAAATGTCACTGGCAGGGAAGTGGTTAACACTAGGAGGCGATCAAGGGGTTAAATGTGTGTTCTAACTGTGTGGGGATGTGAGTGACTAGGAGAGGAGCCATATTGTTTGTAGGAAGAAACAATATGGCTCCTCTCCTCTGACAGCACAGGGATTTGTGTGTCTACACTCATGCTCATACACTGGCACTCATGCACGCAATCACGCGCCTGCCGGCCCCGTGCATCGGGTCCCCTGCCCTGCAGCGGGCGCCCTCTGGTGGCCGAAAACAGGTAGGACTTACCCGTACGGGATTTCTCCCAGAAGAGCCATTGTGCCGGAGTATACCTGTGTGACATGGTCGGCAAGTGGTTAAAAGAGATGTAAACTGCCATTTGCACGCTTAAAGTGGTTCTAAAGCCTCAAGTTGTTTTACCTTAAAGTGGTTGTAAACTCATTACAACAACTTTATGCTACAGGAAAGCCTATAATAAGGCTTACCTGTAGCTACCCAGGATATCTCCTAAACCTGCACGGTTTAGGAGATATCTCCTGTCCCCTGAATGTACCAATGACATTGGCACATGCGCACTCTGAAGCAATGGCATGTATGTGCCGTTGCTCCAGTCTGTGTGCCGTTACCGGGCACTCCCGTGCATGCGCGGGAGTCACATCACGGCTTCGGCCAATAACAGCGCCGAAGCCGCGATACCCGAAGTAACCCCTGGGAGAGATGTCGCTGGCCGGAGGGGGAGACAAGGATGGCTGCAGGGCTTCGTTCTTGGGTAAGTAATTCATAATAAGCTAGTATGCTTTGCATACTAGCTCATTATGCCTTTGTCTTGCAGGGTATTTTTTTATTTTTATTTTTTTACCAGGGTTTACAACCTTTTAAGGCTTTCATGTACAGGCTTACTGCTGGTAAACGGAAGTTTATGAGCAGTTGGGTGTTTTTTTTTTCAGCTGCCCTTGAACTCTCCTCTGTTATCTTATCGGTTCATGTACACAGGGGCGTTTCTAGGCAGTTGAGTTTAGAGGCATTTTTTGGAAAGCAAAAAACTGCGCTCAGGACGAATGTTCAGAGACATTTGAAACTCCTTGTAAATGCGTTTTGCCGCGTTTCGTTTACAGGTGTTTTTAATGGAGATACATTTTTGATTATTTTGAAGAAGGAAAAAAAGCTTCTAAACGCAAACTCAGCAAAACAGACATTTTCAAACGTCAGTTATTATTTGTCAAATTTAATCGTTCAGGAGATGTTTTAAAACGTCCCGTGTCCTTTAAATGTCCCGTGTATATTAAAACGTCCTGTGTATATTAAAACGTCCCGTGTACATTAAAACGTCCCGTGTACATTAAAACGTCCCGTGTACATTAAAATGTCCCCTGTATATTAAGCCCTAATGCATTCTGTGCATTAAGATAAAAAAAAACTTCTGTGCTGCAGCAACGGTCTGTGGAACATCGCATTGCGTTCAAAAACAAAAAGCCTTTTGTAACTGGATTGAGTGTTTTTTTTTCTGTATGTTAATATTACGCAAGAAAAAATGAACATGTAAAAGCTCTTTAAATTTTGGAGAGTAGTGGTGACGCCTGTACAATTGAATTTATATGTGGTGTCATCAGTCAGATGTGGAATAGAATGACTGATGTTGAATGATATATTATGAACATTTTCTATAATGGAATGTTTAACTTTCCAAGTACCGGTAGTTAATGTACTTTTGTGGAGTGACTATCATATCAGAAAAGGCATTTAAAAAAGTTTAAAGTGTCTCTTGGGTCCTAATTTTCACCAACTGGCTCTTGCATTCATTGTCCATCCTAGTGGTAGGATAACATACCCCTTTCCCTGCTAGTATTGGCTATATAGGAGTTCTATATCGTGCATAAAAACACAGATCTCGTGGCCTTGTGCTTTTCATATAGGACTAGCCTTGGAATATAGTATATTTTCTTCCATGTGTTTATCGCTTTGTTTACTTTTAAGACCCAACTTTGGATTGAGTAGAGAAGGGTAAAGCCAGCTCTTCTCATTTCGATTCTCTTGTACCTAAACGGTGACTGTGTGGTGTTTTTTTTTTTTTTTTTCCTTAGGACAGGAAATGGTTTATTTTCTATTACAGGTACTTGTATAGCACCATCAATTCACGCAGCCCTTTACATATACAGTTACATCAGTCCCTGCCCTTAGGAAGCTTACTATCTAAGGTCCCTAACCCACGTTCATACAGACATATACTAGGGCCAATTTAGACAGGAGCCAATTACCTTACCAGCAGTTGGAGTGTGGGAGGAAACTGAGTACCCAGAGGAAACCCACACAGAAAGAACATGCAGGTAGTGCCGTGGTTGGGACTTGAACTGATGACCCTAGTGCTGCTAGGCAGAAGTGCTAACAACATTGATGCCTGTGCCCACCGGGGCCAGTGATAACTAAATTCTCTTTGTACCCCATTAATTGCCCCGGTGTTCTATTGAATAGTGAATCCCCCCCTCTGATAATGCCTCTGACCTGCACATGTGCAGGATGCAACGCCATTCCAGCTGATTTGTTGAACAACTGGCGTGACATCGACTCTGCATATGCGCAGATCGTTGAAGGCATTATCCGATGATCTGCAATGGGAGAATGTAATCGTCAGTTTCTGCCTGCCTCTCTGCCTGTCATGTGGGAGAATTGACCGATCTAGTGACAGACGGATTTCACTGTCGCACGATTTACATTCTCCCTTTGCAGATTGTTGAATAATGCCTCCGACTATTTGCGCATGTGCAATTTTGACGTCACGCCAGCTGATCAACATATCCGCTGGAGCATTGCGTACTGTGTATGTGTAGATCCTCAGAGGAATTTTCCCACAGGATGTACTTTTTGATAGAACACCGGCATCACAGGTACAATCTCTCTCCTTTGCAGACAAAAATAACAATTTTAACTCTTTCCCCACTCTATCAAAAACCAAAAGAGGGTTTAAGGGCTCATTCACATGAGAGGCCAGGGAGGGTAAAAGCAGGTGCATTTTTTTGCCCACTTGAAGGGCATTCAGCTGCCCAGGGCTGGACACATGCTGTGGCAACAATGCTTTGTTTCTTGTCCACGTAAAAAAAAAAAAAGAAAAGTTCGGTGACACATACTGCCTCCCAGTGCGACCCTTTCAAGTTTGTGGGGCCACCCTGCAGCCGAGTGCCATGCACTTGGATTACGGCACAGTGATTCAAAATGTAGTTTTGATAACTTTCACAGTGAAACTTCCGGTTTAATTACTCCTCGCCCCCTGACATGCCACAATTGGCATGTCATTTTTTTGGGGGGGAATACCTGGTTTTGAGAGGGACTTCCTGTCCCACTTCCTCCTTCCGTCTTCTGGCTGTCTAGGCAACCCCCACCCCCCCTCCAATCTTCTGGGAGACGTCGCAGGTCCCAGAAGATTGCCTGGCCACTGACCGAGCACAGCGCAACTCGCACATGCAAAGCTGTCACAGCTGGGCGCCCACATTTAAAATGCTGGCGTCATGGAGAGGCGGGGGAAAGGAGCAAGGCAGGTTTATAGATTAGCCACTAGAGGGGGCTCTCAGTTGCTCAGCTTAATTACACCATCTCTTTTCAACTCTTTAGATGAGAAATCCAAGTTGGGGAACAATAATGGTGCAGCATACAAAGCAAGGGAGCAAATATGGTGCCCCATAAACATAGACCATTACAAATCGTATAATGAAATATGACTTAAACCATTCTCATACACAGAAAATATTATTTACATGTTTATCAAGAAAATATTGTGAAAATGATCCATCCCCTTTAACCCCTGCCTGTGTAGGTCTGTCTTGTATTTTTGAAAGCTGCAGAACCATAAATTATGTGCCATTTGTCAGTTCCTGATGGAGGGCTAACAGAAGCCTGCAAGGTGCTAATAACCGCAGCATGATTAATGATGATATGTCTCTGTGTGAAATTTCCCCTTTGGTATCTTCTGGCAATGTCCTGGGGCACGAGGCGGTAATAATAAGATGCGCTGGTTTCCATGCGTTTGACCCATTGAAAGGGTGTTCGTTTGTTGTGATGATGCTTTTGCTCGATCTGTAACATTTATCAGTGAATTCTTCCTTTTTTGTTTTGTTTTTTTTGTTTTTTTGTTTTTTTTATATGTAGTGGCCTGTATACAGATCATTCGGATCATCACCTACTAACTGGTGCTTTGTTTTTTTATTTATTTTATAGTTTTGCTCAGATTTAGGACTCATGCACACTTGAGCTTTAAAAATGCTGCTTTTATAGGCATTTTCAGCTTTTTTTTTTTTTCTCTGCCTCTTAACGGCCATTCCATGTTGGCTTATGTGTCCATGTATGCTATAGGCATTTACGGGAATTGGGGCAGAGGGAGCTTGTAAGCTTTAAAAACACTCAAAAGCGTTTATGCGCGTTCACACCTCAATAATTTCTGTTGGCCAGAAAAATAATAATTCTGGTTGGTAGAATGAACGCACATGCAAAACGTGGCTTTTTATCACATTTTTTCTGCTACTAAACTCCTATAAGAGAAAAGGCATCAAAGAGAATACAGTGTCCACATGGCCTTAAAGTAGAACTTCTTTTTTTTTTTTTTCTTTCTTCCTTTTTATTTTGGATAGACTTACTCCTGTCAGCTTATTTTTTGTGTTCCTTTGGGGAGATTTACCTCCATCTCGTGCCCCTTGGCCAAAACAGGACGTGAGGGAAAATCCCTGCAAATGAAGGGAATTCCTTGGCGACCCTCAGGTCACTAGAACTAGCGTCCACTTTGGAAGATTTTCCCTCCATTACTTATTACTCTTCTGGGGACATACCAAAATTTGGGGTTTTCTTTTACTTTCAATGATGATGGTAAACAGGACAAATGGAGAGGGTGAATCTCCCTACTAGGGGTTCTAATCCATCTCTACTCTATCCAAAACTGAAAAAAGGTTTTGTCTTTAAATTATACTATTATATAATTATAAAATAGTGTGTGTGTGTGTGTGTGTGTGTGTGTGTGTGTGTGTGTGTATATATATATATATATATATATATATATATATATATATATATATATATATATATATATTCTCTCTATCTATATCTCTAATCTATCTATTATACTATACCCAGCATTTTTCTGACATTTTGTTGCTTACAAGTTAAAATCAACATTTTTTTGGAACCCCTTAACATTTATATATTTATTTTGTAGCAGAGTCCCTAGAGAATAAAATGGTGATTGTTTTAATATTTTATGTTGCACTGTATTTGCACAGCGATCTTTCAAATGCAATTTTTTTTTTTTTTGGAAAAAATACAGTTTAATGAATTAAAAAAACAAAACACAATAGTTATCCCACATTTTTTTGTATAGCGTGAAAGATGTTACGCCAAGTAAATAGATACCCAACATGTCATGCTTTAAAATTGAGCATTCTCATGGAATGGTGACAGACTACAGTACCATAGGCGATGCTTTAAATATTTTTTTTACAGGTTACCTGTAGATAGAGGAGTTTTAGTGCTAGAATTATTGCTCTCTAGCATTTGCGGCAATACCTCACATGTGTGGTTTAAACGCCGCTTGCATTCGTCCGTTCGTTTCTGCACATGAGTGCAGAGGGATGAGGCACTTTAAAGTAAAAATTTTTATTTTATTTTTACACTGTCCCTTTTTTATTTATATTTTTTATCACTTTTATTCCTATTACAAGGAATGTAAACATCCCTTTGTAATAGAACTAAGCATGACCGATCCTCTTTATTGAGATCTAGAGTCAAACATTTTTTCTCTTTTTTTTTTTTTTTTTTTTTTTTGCTTTTTGGGGTCTTTTTTAATTGAAGAAGAAAAAAAAATGATCCTTTTGTTTTAAACCCGAGAACCAGCTTGACGTCAGAGGTTGCTCTGGTCCTCCACAGGCATAGAGCCGGGTGAGGGCCATCTTGCCCTCACTCTATTTCCTTCCCAGCAAATGGCCACATTCAATTGTTTCCAGGCTTAACGGACGGCTCCGGCAGGCTCAAACGGGTAGTGGGGGGAAGGGGGGTACCTCTCCTGCCACCTATTCAAGTGATCTCGCCGAGAATCTGCCACTGAGATCACTTTGAAAGCCAGCCGCCTAAGGGAAAAAAGTGATACTGATGGGTTCTACAATGGCTTTAAAAAGTATACACACCCCCGTTTAAAATGTCATTTTTCTGTGATGTAAAAAAAAAAGAGACAAAGGTAAATCTTTTCAGAACTTTTTCCACCTTTTTAATTTGACCTTTAAACTACAACTCGGTTGAAAAACAAACTGAAATCTTTTAGCGGTGGGGGGGTAAAAATTAAAAAAACAATTTATGTGGTTGGATAAGTGTGCGCTCCCTCCTAGGACTTGGAATGTAGCTGTGTTCAGAATTAAGCAATCGTATTCATGTTAAATAGGAATTGGTACACACCTGCCATCATTTAAAGTGCCTTTGGTTAACCCCAAATAAAGTTCAGCTGTTCTAGTAGGTATTTCTTGACATTTTCTTAGTCGCATCCTACAGCAAGAGCCATGGTCCTCCAGAGAGCTTCCAAAGCATCAGAGGGATCTCATTGTTAGAAGGTATCAGTCAGAAGAAGGGTACAAAAGAATTTCCAAGGCATTAGATATACCATGGAAGACAGTCATCATCAAGTGGAGAAAATATGGCACAACAGTAACATTACCAAGAACTGGACGTCTCTCCAAAATTGATGAAAAGACAAGAAGAAAACTGGTCAGGGAGGCTGCCAAGAGGTCTACAGCAACATTAAAGGAGCTGCAGGAATATCTGGCAAGTACTGGCTGTGTGGTACATGTGACAACAATCTCCCCTATTCTTCACGTCTGGGCTATGGGGTAGAGTGGCAAGACAGCCTTTTCTTACGAAGAAAAACATCCAAGCCCCGGCTAAATTTTGCAAAAACACATCTGAAGTCTCCCAAAAGCATGTGGGGAAATGTGTTATGGTCTGAAACCAAGGTTGAACTTTTTGGCCATAATTCCAAAGATCTATTTGGTGCAAAAACAACACTGCGCATCACCAAAAGAACACTGTGAAGCATGGTGGTGGCAGCATCATGCTTTGGGGCTGTTTTTTCTTCAGCTGGAAAAGGGGCCTTAGTCAAGGTAGAGGGCATTATGAACAGTTTCAAATACCAGTCCAATATTGGCACAAAACCTTCAGGCTTCTGCTAGAAAGTTGAACGTGAAGAAGAACTTCATCTTTCTGCACGACAACGACCCAAAGCATACATCCAAGTCAATAAAGGAATGGCTTCACCAGAAGAAAACATTTTCTTTAGTTTCTGTCAGTAAATTTTGTAAATAAGTAATTTTCTCCTTTTACTGGTGGGTGGCACGGATAGGCAGCATTGATGAGCAGGCACTGAAAGGCAGCACTGATGACCAGTCCCCTGCGAGAAGATGACGCTGATCGGCTCTCCTCGTCACACACTCTGTGTGAGGCGATGAGAGACGATTACCGACACTTTCGCATTTACATGTGATCGGCTGTGATTGGACACAACAGATGACATGGTTAAAGAGCCACGTCATCTGCTCTTTACAGAGATTGGGGTTGTGCCAAGTCCTAGGAACACGGAGCGGACATTCTGTGGTGATGTCATATGACGTCCACCCAAAACGAGAGCTGCACCGCTTCTCCTTCATTTGATGAAGGGGGGGGGGCAAGTGGTTAAGGGTGTGCACTTGTGCAACCATATTTTAGTTTATTTTTACTTTCCGCCACCTAAAAGATTTCAGTTTGCTCAATTGAGTTGTACAGTTTATAGGTCACATTAAAGGTGGAAAAACGTCTGAAATGATTTGATCTTTTGTCTTTTTTTTTTTTTTTTTATATCCACTGTAGCTGCAGCCATAACCTCAGAATTTAATGTCAAAACCATGACGTATATTCCCAGTTAGGCAGTCGGCAAGTGGTTTAAAAGTGGAAGTTCAACCTAAAATTACTTACTTCGACCTTAAAGGGTAGCTCCACTTTCATAGTGGGGGGAGCAAATAAAGAAAACATTTTCGTATACAATTGTGACACAAGTCATATTGTAATTGAATGTTATTCAAAATTACCTTTCCTTTTCAATCTACAGCCACTGTAATTTTCTGTAAAGTGCAATGCAGTATGGCTACCTGGAGGCGTTCTGTATGCAATGTGTATAGAACGCCCCCCAGAAACATAATTTTCTGCTTGCGTGATTGGCTCACAGATTTTTCCAGAACCCTACACTAAGATACAAGTCATATTTCAGGCATCCCCCGCAACAAAAATGTCATTTTTTGGTAAGATACTCCCAATAGGAAATCACAACTAAAGGGATGCAGACCCTGCAGTTTCCTCATTAGAGCCCTGCAGATGGTTGATAAATATGAAACCACTCCCATTAGACTCACTTTACCACATGGACACAGACAAACGCACATGGATTTCTTTAAAATAACAAAAGGTAGGGATCTGCAACAAAGTTTGTTAAAGTGGAGTTCCATCCACTTTTACAACTCTTAAGCATCCCTCACTAAACTGTGCACTGTAAACGAATTGGATATTATTTTTTTTTCTCAGCACCTACTGTATATCTGCTATATACATTTTTCACTCCCTCCTCCCTGGCCGTGGCCCATCGCATCATTTCCTGTTTGCAATGCCTTCTGGGAAGGTGCGGCAACTTCCTCTGACACTGCCGTTGCTATGGAAACCTGACCTGAAACCTATTACACTGCTTGTGCTGCACTGAGCATGTGATACAGTCTGGCTTCAGATGCCCACACTTAAGATGGCCAAATAACAAACTAATGCTATAAACTAACAAAACGGACCTTAGTTTACAGACTAACTTTACTAGAATACATTAAGCTTGTGTATTATAGGGGTATTTTTATTTAAAAAGTATCATTTCGGCCGGAACATCACTTTACAATCCTTGTAATGCACATAGATCGTCCGGAGGGGAATGGGTTTTGATGAGAGAAAAAAAAAGTGGAGTTACACTTTAAGCAGCCATATAACAACCAGTACCTTGATAAATGCATAATACTGTGTTTGACTTCTGTCTGTGCTCTCGTTGTTCAGCAATATCTGCATTGGAAACTGCCCACCATATACCAGTGACTCCATGGGGTGGATATACTAAAGACATATAGACCGTATAGTTGCTTCAGAGCTTCGCAGATGCGGTGAAGCGTCACTTTGCAAAGAATATCCAATCACATGCTTCCCCTCGTTTTCTAAGTTCTGGAAGAACTGCACTTGCAGAGTGCACATTCTAGTTGCCTTTAGTAAATCCACCCCAATGAGCTGCATGGGGGTGGATTTACTAAAGGCAAATAGACTGTGCACTTTGCAAGTGTAGTTGCACCCATTTTTCCCAGAGCTTAGTGAATGCAGTGAAGCTTTACTTTGGTGCAAGCCAAAAAAAAAAAAAAATGGATAATGGAAATCAGCAGAGCTTTACCACAATTGCTAAGCTCTGTGGAAAATGAGTGCAACTGCACTTGAAAAGAGCACATTCTATTTGCCTTTAGTAAATCAACCCCTGTGGTGTCGCTCAGTCCTCCATGGTAAATTTGTCCTCTGATTGCAAAGCCTGACTGGTAAATGCTTCCTCTGTGCCCTAATGCTGTCTTAGACATAGGTCACACAAGGGCGGCTGAGCGACACCATGAGTTGCATGGTGTCACTGGTAAATGGTTACCAGTTTCCTAATGCTGGACAATCGGAGTATGGAAAGAAGTCAAACCTGGTTATATGCTTTCATCAAGATGCATAAAGTATGTTATGTGGCTGCTTAACACTCCTAGAGTCATTTTAAGGACAATTTCCACTTTAATGGAATTAAAAAGAAAGATGTATCCAGAGTAGAATGATATGATGGCTGCATTCAAAGACAACGAGTGACCCCCAATTCTACCCACACCAAGTGACTACGCTGTCTGGAGGCAAACTTCACTTTTTTTCTTGGGGGGGGGGGGGTGTTGTTGGGTACGATTTCTATGGAAATAATTTAAAATTAGTTGAAAAGGTTTTTGCACAATGCTGGGTGCCCTTTGTGTATGACCTTGGGGGTCAGTTGTACAGATTGCCCTGCAATATGTTTTTTGCAGTTCATGTTCTAAGTGTGCTACTCACTGGTAAGGCTGCATTCACACTACAGCTTTTTTGAATCGCGGGCAGATTTGCAGCGGATCTGCCCCCGATTTCACAGTGCTGAGGTGTGAATGACAACGCGAGACGCCATTCATTTGAATGACCTCTCAACTCGCGGTGCGGGTCTGCCACTCGATAAAACGCGCTGCAACTCGCATCACGGGGCGAATTTTGCCCTGAAAGTTCAGGAGCTACTACATGTGATGCGGGTTGCCGCGATTGCAGCACGTTTTATCGCGAGACAATCGCGACAGACCCGCACTGTGATTTGAGGTGTCATTCAAATGAATGGCATCTCGAATGCGAGTCCAGCGTTTTGTCATTCACACCTCTGCGCTGTCAAATTACGGGCAGATCCGCTGCGAATCTGCCCGCGATTCAAACCGCTGTAGTGTGAATGCAGCCTAAAGCCTCGTACACGCGATCTGATTTTCATCCGGGAATTGTGTGATGGCAGACTGTTTGCCTAAAATCCGACCATCAGTACGCTACATCAGACAATTGTTGGCCAACTTTCTGCCAACAAATGTTGGATGGCAGGCTAGTAAATATTCAGATTTTCCTATCGTTTTGTACACAAGTCCGTCACACAAGTCCAAAGTACAAACACGCATGCTCGGAATCCATGCTCACCAAACATATTAGCAGAAGGTACCCAAAGGGTGGCGCTCAAAAGCTGTAATTCCTCGTGGTACGACACTATGTTCATGTTTGTTGGCCGACAATTGTGTACCCTTTTGTATGCAAGACAAGTTCACGGCACACGCCTTTTGGACAAAAGTCTGGCGCTTTGCGGAAAATTTGATCGTGTGTACAAGGCTTTAGAATTGGGACATGAATCTATTTCTGTATGTAAACTAAAGAGGGGGTTTTGAGACAGTATCATTATTCTCTTAGAACCATGAGTAGCAAGACCTATATAGCAGTACATACATAGGATTGTACGCATTTCAAAAACATGTTGCAAACCATTATATGCATATCAATAACAACATGGCACATTGCATTGTATGGTGTAAAAGACTGTCCTCCATATCCTGAGATCACTTCAAAAACAGACTAATGTATAATGAGCTGAATAAAAAAAGGGCATGATAAGCCGTCTATAAAAATAAGCTGTCTATATAAGCATGGGTCATCTATGTAAGCTGACGCAATTTGTGAATTCATTCCAACTCTTCAGGGGCGGATGCATCAATGATCTTCAGAAAGACATACATTTACCAATGTGGTCTAATAGTGTACCCAAACAATGGGGCAAACAATTTAAGGCCTCATGCACACTAGACGTGTACACAGAAGCTGTTTTTGGCCCCAGACGTTTTTTTCTACAGTCAATAAACTCCCCATCATGTTATCCTATGTGTCCATGCACACATAGGTTGTTATCAGCAGTTTTTGGCTGGGGCGTTTTTAGGCTTTAAGGTATAACCCAAAACTAGTGGGTTCTGAAAGGAGTTTTTCAGCTGTAAAAATGCTCTAACGTCAAACGCTCAAAAGCATGGCTCACCAGCTTCTTTCTGACGTTTTTGACCCATTTAAGGGAAAAAAAAAAAAAACCGCTAAAAATCGCTATTGCAAAAATGTTGAAAAACTCACTGCAAAGCTACTGCCATTTTTATAACGTTATTTCAACGTCCAGTGTGCATGAGGCCTAATGGTTGATATGCGGGAGACTTGAGCACCTATATTAGCATATAGCAGATATACAGTGGGGACGGAAACTGTTCAGACCCCCTTAAATTTTTCACTCTGTTATATTGCAGCCATTTGTTAAAATCATTTAAGTTCATTTTTTTTCCTCATTAATGTACACACAGCACCCCATATTGACAGAAAAACACAGAATTGTAGACATTTTTGCAGATTTATTAAAAAAGAAAAACTGAAATATCACATGATCCTAAGTATTCAGACCCTTTGCTCGGTATTTAGTAGAAGCACCCTTTCGATCTAATACAGCCATGAGTCTTTTTGGGAAAGATGCAACAAGTTTTTCACACCTGGATTTGGGGATCCTCTGCCATTCCTCCTTACAGATCCTCTTCGGTTCTGTCAGGTTGGATGGAAAACGTTGGTGGACAGCCATTTTTAGGTCTCTCCAGAGATGCTCAATTGGGTTTAAGTCAGGGCTCTGGCTGGGCCATTCAAGAACAGTCACTGAGTTGTTGTGAAGCCACTCCATTATTTTAGCTGTGTGCTTAGGGTCATTGTCTTGTTGGAAGGTAAACCTTCGGCCCAGTCTGAGGTCCTGAGAACTCTGGAAAAGGTTTTCATCCAGGATATCCCTGTACTTGACTGCATTCATCTTTCCCTTGATTGCAACCAGTCGTCCTGTCCCTACAGCTGAAAAACACGCCCACAGCATGATGCTGCCACCACCATGCTTCACTGTTGGGACTGTATTGGACAGGTGATGAGCAGTGCCCGGTTTTCTCCACACATACCGCTTAGAATTAAGGCCAAAAAGTTCTATCTTGGTATCATCAGACCAGAAAATCTTATTTCTCCATGCGGCCTTTCATGTGTCTTGCACTGAGGAGAGGCTTCCGCCGGGCCACTCTGCCATAAAGCCCCAACTGGTGGAGGGCTGCAGTGATGGTTGACTTTCTACAACTTTCTCCCATCTCCCGACTGCATCTCTGGAGCTCAGCCGTCTTATCTTTGGGTTTTTCTTTACCTCTCTCACCAAGGCTCTTCTCCCCCGATGGCTCAGTTTGGCCGGACGGCCAGCTCTAGGAAGGGTTCTGGTCGTCCCAAACGTCTTCCATTTAAGGATTATGGAGGCCACAGTGCTCTTAGGAACCTTAAGTGCAGCAGATTTTTTTTTGTAACCTTGGCCAGATCTGTGCCTTGCCACAATTCTGTCTCTGAGCTCTTCAGGCAGTTCTTTTGACCTGATGATTCTCATTTGCTCTGACATGCACTGTGAGCTTATATAGCCAGGTGTGTGGCTTTCCTAATCAAGTCCAATCAGTATAATCAAACACAGCTGACTCAAATGAAGGTGTACAACCATCTCAAGGATGATCAGAAGAAATGGACAGCACCTGAGTTAAATATGAGTGTCACAGCAAAGGGTCTGAATACTTAGTATCATGTGATATTTCAGTTTTTCTTTTTTAATAAATCTGCAAAAATGTCAACAATTCTGTGTTTTTCTGTCTGGGGTCTGAATACTTTCCGTCCCCACTGCAGGTGAATGGTTCATCAAATGGTTACATTTTCTGTCCCAGTCTTTATAGGAATCTTCCTTTTTTTTTTTTTTTTTTTCAAACAACCATATCTTTGGTCAGGAAAGTAAATTTTAAAATAATATCTGAAATGTTAAGTAGTACAAAAAGGCTGTGCAAAGTGCATTGACCCATAGCACCAAGTCCTCTCCATTTCAAGAAAAAAAATGTGAATAGTGGCTATAAGTTTAGAGATTGAACTCTAGGCATATACAAAAGATTTAGACTAATGCAGCACTGTAATCATTAATATATCGTTGAATGTAATTTTTGAATCCATTGACCTGGTATCAATCTCTTGCAATCCCTGTATACCTGAGCTACAATGTGAGAGGCAGAAGCAGTACAAGGAGGCCATCAGTTCATACGTAGACAAGAAGCATGCTAATAGGAGGAGAAAGCAGAGTCACACCCAGATGAGCATCACTGTGCTGCTTTTCTTTTCACTGTCCAGTCGCAGGCTGAGTTGGCTCAAGGGGCAATATTGGAAGTGAGTTGAATGATTCTGGCCACTACATTGAGGCCATCTAGTGGCTTAAAGAAGTACTGCAGGGGAAATCTCTGAATTGAAGATGCATATTGCAGCAATCGCTGGTTTTGTCATTTTCTCCTTTCTTGGTCCATTTGTGTTTATCTTGTCTCCGACCCGGAGTTTTGCTTCGTCTTTTGGGCCTGCCAGTCTTATCTGTGGTGAATGAGTGGTGCACTGAAAGAAAAATGCATCCCTTTACATTCTATGCATGTCTTCACACTGGTCCTTTGCACTTCTGTTTGGTGCATATTTGTTCAGTTACAAAAATGCAGCAACATCGCACATTTTTCAGTGGCCATTATTTGTATATAATATATTAATTGAAAAAAGTGTGTGTGTGTGTGTGTGTATATGTGTGTACAGTAGGTGACCGCGATATTGTGTCAATCTCGCCGCACTTCTCGGCGAGATTTGACACCTACGAGCCCCGTCGCGGGGGCCAGCGCCGAGATGGCTCACTCATCGCGAAAGGAAAACTTTGTTTTCCTTCCGCGATGAGTGACAGGCAGTGCTGACAGCTGTCTGGTATGAATCCTGAGGCGGGAACACCGCGCCAAATTTTAAATGAAAAAAATGGCGTGGGTTCCCCCCTCGGGGGCATACCAGGCCCTTAGGTCTGGCATGGATTGTAAGGGGAACCCCCTATGCCGAAAAATCGGCGTGGGGGTCCCCCCCAAATCCATACCAGACCCTTATCCGAGCACGCAGCCCGGCCGGCCAGGAAAGGGGGTGGGGACGAGCGAGCGCCCCCCCCCCCCCTCCTGAGCCGTACCAGGCCGCATGCCCTCAACATGGGGGGGTGGGTGCCTTGGGGGAGGGGGGCGCCCTGCGGCCCCCCACCCCAAAGCACCTTGTCCCCATGTTGATGAGGACAAGGGCCTCTTCCCGACAACCCTGGCCGTTGGTTGTCGGGGTCTGCGGGCGGGGGGCTTATCGGAATCCGGGAGCCCCCCTTAATAAGGGGGCCCCCAGATCCCGGCCCCCCACCCTGTGTGAATGAGTTTGGGGTACATGGTACCCCTACCCATTCACCTAGGGAAAAGTGTCAATGTAAAAAAAAACACACTACACAGGTTTTGAGAATAATTTATTAGTCAGCTCCGGGGGTCTTCTTCCGACTTCGGGGGGTCCCCTTCCGACTTCTCCCGGTGTTCGGCCTCTTCTCCCGGTGTTCGGCCTCTTCTCCCGGGCCCCACCGCTATCTTCTTCCAGCTCTATTGCCAGCGAGGGGCCCGGTCTGCTGCCGCTGTCTTGTCGCCGCTGTCTTGTCGCCGCTGTCTTGTCGCCGCTGTCTTGTCGCCGCTGTCTCGCCGCCGCTGTCTTGCCGCTTCTTCTCTTCTTTTCTTCTTCCCCGATGTTGACACGACGCTCTCTCCGACTCGAATGCTGTGTGCGAGCTGCGGAGCCATTTATATAGGCGGTAACCCCGCCCCCTTACGACGTCATGGTCCCAGCATGCGCAGGGACTCTGGGGTCACGCCCCCGTATGTATGTGTGTGTGTGTATGTGTATATATGTGTGTATGTATGTATGTATATATATATATGTGTATATATATATATATATATATATATATATATATATATATATATATATATATATATATATATATATATATATATATATATATATATATATAAATAATATAAATTTATTTATTTTTTTTCCTCTTATCAGCAAAATGCTACACTCTATATTCAACTGATATCACAGCATCCCTACTGAATATATGGGAGTGTTGCATGTTATTACACACTGTAGATTTGCAGTGGCCCTCCATTTTAAATGTTCAAGATTCAGTCGGCCTGGTTGTTTTACATGCCAGTTTTCCTGGATATTCTAGCGTGTCCTATGTATGGCCGTATAGCTTCAGTTCTGGTGTATTTCTCCACCAAGAACACACAGGTGCTGCATACAGACCCCTATACAAGTCAGTAGCTGTATGACTGGACAGAAATTTCTGTATCCGGAGATGCACGCATACACGTGTTTACGTAGGTTCTTGCATAAACACGTGTACAGCTACATACAGTCATTGCCTTCTATGGGGGGCTGTACACCGCACCTGGGGGCTTCCTGGTGGGGAAATATGCCGCAATTTCACGCTATGCAGCCATACAATGCTACAGAAAATGTTGTTGCTAACCTTTTTTTTTTTTTTTTTTTTTATTTCCGTGCACAAACAAAAAAAAAAAAGTCTGTAAAATCGAGCTTCATTTCGGAGCCACCAAAGCGAGGAGCTGAGCAATTTTGTTCTATTCTTCCCTGCACACATTTAGGAAGGAAAACTATCATTTTATCTCAAATTGCAGCAGGGCTTTTACCTCTGGGGACGAGGAAGAAGAAAAAAACTTAATGCATGCAGATCTAAACAGAAAGAGAGCTGGAATTTGTAAAAGGTACCAGTTAATAGTCATGTTAACAAATAACTGGTGTGCTCTGCTGTGTTTTGTGTGCAGCTAAACTGATGTGTTCCTTGGGGATAGGAGGCGGAAAGTGACCACCACCAGTGTGTGACATGTGCAGGGCAACTGTCCTTTCTGCTCTTGGGCCAAAGAAGTTGTCATCACAATCAGAGCTAGTTAGCTTTCTAACTTGGTTAGATGGAGGCCTGCCACTGGTTTGGTCCTAACAAGGGTGCAGCACTAAAGCTTGCCCATACATTTGGTATAATTTGGAATATCTCCGAAAATTCTCAGTGCATTCGGTGACTTGATGAATAGTGCTATAAATAACTTCAAAATTTCATTTGCTTTTTATAGTGGTTGTAAAGCCAAACTTTATTTAATAAAAAAAAGTCATATTTACCTGTTCTGGATTAAGCGGTCTCTTACCTCCTCTTTGGGAGTCCATGCATACAACGTTCTCTGCTCCTCCCCTCCTGCATGCGCCCACATAACTAGCTGTGTGCTGAGGGGGGCACACGTGTGGGCATGCTCCCAAGTTGGGCTGTGTGTGTCCATAGACATGCACAGTGCGGCTTGGCCACGTCCCCCCCTCTCCCTCACAGGATTTGACTGGCAGCCAATGGCTGCTGTTCTCATCTCTGTTCCTGCTTTTTACTTTACTTTAATGGAAGGAGTACACAAACACTTCAAGAAAAAATTTCCATTCTGATACTTTGTATTTTCTCGTCGCTGCGGTTGAAATCGAATGTCGTTTTTGACCCATTTAATGATTAGAAATGCGAACATTCTTTAACCCCTTGGTGCCGACATAACACAAAATTGCGGCTCCACCGGACTGGGATTTTTGTCCATGGGGCCACATATTTGCATGTCTTCCTTTGTGCTGGGAGCATGGAGGGACTAGGGTCTCGCCAAGAGCCCTGGGCCCCGTTGTTATTATTTGGGACTGGTTCCAGATCACCTGATTGCTGTGATAGCCTCAGTCATTGTAAAGCCCGAGCCCCTGTGTTTTCTGTCTCTGTGAAAGGACAAGAGAGATAATTGTATGTTTCTCTGTCCTTGCAGAGAGAGGGGAAAAAGTGTGTGTGTGTGTGTGTGTGTGTGTGTGTGTGTAGGAGAAAAAAAAAAACCTAGATCAAGGTTTGATCTAGGTTAGTGTGTGGGTCAGAGTCAGTATTTTTTTTTTTGGACAGGATTTTTTTTTTTTTTTAATTGTAAATTATTATTATCCATATCAGTTAGTGTCCGCGTCAGATGTAGGATTGAAAAAAGAAGCAAAATGGGCACTATTGTTTCTGGGCTGTACTATGGGTACAAACTACAACTAACATACACATATGCCCAACGATCATCAGGAGCAGGAGAATTTATTTTGGCTTGCTCTTTGGTGGTAGGCTTTTGTAGTAGCAAGAAATATAACTAGGGAAAAAAAAAAGGAGATGCCCATTACCATTTACCACCAAATGAAAGCCCGATATTCCCCCCCCCTTGAGAAAAACAAGGTATAATCCACCTGGACACACAAAGTAGCTGTGATGATGTGGAAGGTTCTACTAACACATGTCAAAGTTGCAAAATTGTGCTTGGGCATTTAAAGTGATTGTAAAGGTTCATTTGTTATTTAAAAAAAAACCAAACATGTCATGTCATACTTGCCTCCCACTGTGCAGCTTGTTTTGCACAGAGTGGCCCCAAACATCCTCTTCTGGGGTCCCCCGGCGGCTCTCGTGGCTCCTCCCCCGCATTAGATAACCCCCTAAGAGAAGCCCTCTCCCGGGGGGGGTTACATTGCAGATCCCGAGTCCAGTATTTGCGTCCATAAACACAAATGCCGGACTCGGCCCCGCTCCATTGGATTTGATTGACAGCAGCAGGAGCTAATGGCTGCGCAGATATCAATCTATCCAATAAACCCCGGGCAGAGGAAGAGCACATCTCCGGGGGGTGAAATTCCAGGGTTCAGGTAAGTAAAACGGGGGGGGGGCGGTCACTGCCAGGTGTTTTTTCACCTTAATGCATAGGATGCATTAAGGTGAAAAAACACAAAGGTTTTCAACCCCTTTAAGATTTGTTTAGCCCTTAAGTGCAAAGGGGTTAAAATGTGAATATTCAAATGAAACTCTGGTAGTGTATGGCCTGCTTTACTGCCTCACCACCCTTGCCCTGCATGTAGGGAATACAATCTTTAGAGCTGGGATCCTAGGTCAGTGACTAACCAGGTCTATTTGTATGAAAGATCTTCTTCTTTTTTTTCTTTTTTTTTTTATTTCTTGCTCTCCATTTTGCTCAGGTACTCTTCGGTGCTATGCTATTGTAGAAAAGTGTTTGAACTCCTTATCACACAAAGAATGATTTTCTGCCTGTACCTAATATAGGAATCTGCCTCTTCAATCTGACACAGATCGTTAGACAGCGAAAATAACTCCATGGAGCAGTATTTGTGTCATCCGAGAATCTTCTGCGCGCCAAGTAACTCTTTATTGGCTCTGCTGCTTGTAGTATTGTGGTGGTGTTTGATCCGTAGGACTCGGGACACGTTTACGTGACCGCTATAAATCGCTTTTTTTATACTAATAATAATAGAATATACAATTTTATTTCACACTAAGTGTTGTCTCTTTGGGTGATGCTGTGTAGAATAACAGAAGTGTCTGCTATATTGATATCAATAGAAGAACTAGTTAGATGTTGGCAATATACATTTTAGTATAAATACACAAGAACAAAAAATTGCATATATTTCAGCTTACCAGTTCTTGGTGGTGTCTGCATTTTTTTCAGGCTTTTTTCTACTTGGTGATCTTGTCAGTAACACTTCCTGTCCAAGGTGACAACACTCACTGAACTCTATCTGTGGAAGAGTAGTGTTGTCACTTTTTTTTTTTTTTACCGGTGAGTACAAGTACCGATACTTTTGGTCAGTAAAATTAATGTGTTTTTATACATGTATTGACACTAAGGTTGCACCGATATCCTTTTTTTTTACCGGCGAGTACAGATAATTTGTTTGATACTGTGGTTTCCAGAACCGCTACTGTGTGAACCTGGGCTTGTCATAGTGATTTTAACCTGTGATCACACAGGAGTGGTGCGGGAAACCACATGCAATTCAGACAGAAATCGCACCACATTTTCTGTTCAGTACTCGGTATCGGTGAGTACTTGACTGAAAGTATCTGTATTCGTACTTGCCGCTAAAAATAGTATCCGTACAACCCTAGTGTCTATACATGTATGAACGCATGCACTTTACAGACCATACCACTTTTTTGCAAAAGGATTTTCTGGCAGGATGTGCCATCGTTCATACATCTGTACCATATGCAAGGACTTTTTTTTTTTTTTTTTTATCCTTAGACTTGTTCAAAAGAGAAATACGGGGCTTCCATTACTGACCTCTTCCTAAAAATGCAGGTAACCTGGCTACTCTTCAGATGATTGGTTTCACTATTCCTCCTGTCTGGAAAGAGTATGTAAATCTGGAAGTTCATGGAAAAATCAACAGGTTCTTATCTGGATAGTCGACTTGGGACAGTGACTCAAATTGTTGATACAAGAAGGGCAGCATGACATTAGGGCAACTGGGACAGCAGTGGCATGTTTTAAGGAAACCTGTCCTAGGAGGAATATGTAGTCTGCCATACCGACTACTTTTGAAAGTGCTAGTTGTCTGGCTTCCATGCTGATCTTTTGGCTTTATTGTGTTCTAGGTTACGAATGCTCTACAGTGCCTTGAAAAAGTATTTGTACCCCTTTTCCACATTTTGTCATGTTGCAACCAATGATAGACCAGCAAACGGTGGCACGTGTGAAGTGGAAGAAAAATGATAAATGGTTCTCATTACAAATATATATATATATATTTTTTAACAAACATCTGAAAAGTGCGGCGTGCATTTGTATTCAGCCTGCTTTACTCTGATACCCCTTATTAAAATCTAGTGGAAACAATTGCCTTCAGAGGTCACCTAATTGTTAAATAGAGTATGTGTGTGTGTAATTTTTAATCTCCATATAAATGCAGCTGTTCTGTGAAGCCCTCAGAGGTTTGTTAGAGAACCTTAGTGAACAAACGGCGTCGTGAAGACCAAGGAACACACCAGACAGGTCAGGGATAAAGTTGTGGAGAAGTTTAAAGCCACATTAGGATTTCTCAAGCTTTTTGAATCTCCTGGAACACTGTTCAATCCATCATCCGAAAGCGGAAAGCATATGGCACAACTGCAAACCTACCAAGACATGGCCGCCCACCTAAACTGACAGGTCGGGCAAGGAGAACATTAATCGGAGAAGCAGCCAAGAGGCCCATGGAAACTCTGGAGGATCTGCAGAGATTCACAGCTCAGGTGGGAATAATCTGTCCACAGGACAACTATTAGTCGTGCACTCCACAAATCTGGCCT
The DNA here is from genome assembly GCF_042186555.1 of Aquarana catesbeiana. Classification (NCBI taxonomy): domain Eukaryota; kingdom Metazoa; phylum Chordata; class Amphibia; order Anura; family Ranidae; genus Aquarana; species Aquarana catesbeiana. The sequence continues at coordinate 262,656,955 of NC_133330.1, forward strand.
TTATGGAAGAGTGGCAAGAAAAAAGCCATTGCTGAAAGCAAGCCATAAGAAGTCCTGTTTGCAGTTTGCGAGAAGCCATGTGGGGGACAAACATGTGAAAGAAGGTGCTCTGGTCAGATGAGACCTAAAACTTGTAATACAGCTATGATGCTTTTATTGGCTGAGAAAATACTGATATCTCCTGGTACATACTTTATTTGCTAATCAATGTTTCCGTACAATCTGTTACCATATATGGCAAAGCTTAATCACTCTATATTTTACTATGGGGTTAGTTAAAACAAAAAATACAGCAAGTTAATGCAACATGTGCTCAGAAGCCATCTTAAAAATTAGTCTCCAGTTTTTAATAGTCGCACAATAAACATTTAAAACTTTTCTAACAGCGATAAACTGACACTGCACATCACACTGAACACACCATCCCCACCGTGAAACGTGGTGGTGGCAGCATGTTGTGGGGATGCTTTTCTTCAGCAGGGACAGGGAAGCTGGTCAGAGTTGATGGGAAGATGGATGGACCCAAATACAGGGCAATCTTAGAAGAAAACCTGTTAGTCTGCAAAAGAATTAAGACTGGGACAGAGGTTCACCTTCCAGCAGAACAACGACCCTAAACATACAACCAGAGCTACAATGGAATGGTTTACATCAAAGTATAATCATGTGTTAGAATGGTCCAGTCAAAGTCCAGACCAAAATCCAATTGAGAATCTGTGGCAAGACTTGAAAATTGTTCTTCATCAAATCTGACACAGCTTGAGCTATTTTGCAAAGCAGAATGGGCAAAAATCTCACTAGATGTGCAAAGCTGGTAGAAACATACCCAAAAAGAATTGCAGCTGTAATTGCAGCGAAAGATGGTTCTACAAAGTATTGACTTGGGGGTGCTGAATACAAATACACGCCACACTTTTCAGATATGTATTTGTAAAAATTTTGAAAGTCATTTATTTTAATTCCACTTAACAATTATGTGCCATTCTGTTGTTGGTCTATCACATACGATCCCAATAAAATACATTTGTTTTTGGCTGTAACATGATAAAATGTGGAAAATTTCAAGGGGTATGAACTTTTTCAAGGCACTGTACATGCTTATTCAGGAGTTCTGGACAGAGTGGTTACGTACCAGTTTGGTTTCAGTAATTCTAAAGGGGCTATTGACATGAAATGTTCACCACATGTCGGTAACAACCCATGCAATCTATACATACAAAGACAGCAAAACAAATAAGTTCACAAATTAAGGTGCAAAAAGGCATGGAAACCCAAGACACCTGCTGAAATCTATCAGTAATTAGAAAGCAACCCTGCCCCTTGTCAGTGCAAATTAATATCAGCTGGTTCAGTCTCAACTGATGGCCTATAAAAACGCATCTCTTTACCGAAGTGTCACACAAACATCTCAGTGTGGGTAAAAGCAAAGAGCTCTCAAGACCTTCGCAACCTTAGATCCCTTTCACGCGGGGCTGTCCGTTTTGATGGACTCCGCTGGCTCAGCAGGGATCAACGGAGTGATGACAGGTATGTCTGCTCACTGTGCAGGGGTGGACCTGTCGGAGCCCCGCTCTCCTCTATGGGGGATCGGATGAAAACGGACCGACTGTCTGTTTTTTTTTTTTTTTTTTCTTCTGATAGAAATAGGGTTTCCATCCGTCTGCATTTAGCGGTTCGGATGTTAGCGGACATGTCACCACTGACATCCGTCGCTCCATAGTGGTGCACAGAGCGTCCGTTCAGGTCTGCCTGAAAAACTGACAACTGGACCTGAACGGCCACATGTGTGAAAGGGGCCTTATTGTTGCAAGACATACTGATGGCATTAGTTACAGAAGGATTTCTAAACTTCTGAATGTTCCAGTGAGCACTATTGGGGCCATAATCCGGAAGTGGAAAGAACATCATTTCACCATAAACTGGCCACGACCAGGTGCTCCGCGCAAGATTTCTGATAGAGGAGTGAAAAAAAATTGGGTTGTCCAAGAGCCAAGGACCACTTACTTGTAGAGAGCTTGAGAAAGACATGGAATTAGCAGGTACAATTGTTTCAAAGAAAACAATGAGCAATGCCCTCAACCGTCATGGCCTGTATGCACGCTCACCGTTCATGCTCCATTGCTAAAGAAAAAGCATGTTGAAGCTCATCTAAAGTTTGCTTCACAACATTTAGACAAGCCTGTGGAATACTGGGAGAATATAGTCTGGTCAAATGACACCAAAATTGAACTCTTTGGATGCCATAATACACGCCATGTTTGGAGGTCAAATGGCACTGTACATCACCCCAAAAACACCTCAATACCAACAGTGAAATTTGGAGGTGGGAACATCATGTTGTAGGGCTGTTTTTCAGCATACGGTACTGGCAAATTTCATGTCATGGAAGGATGAATGGAAAAATGTACCAAGACATTCTTGATAAAAAAATCTGCTGCTGTCTGCCAGGATGATGAAGATGAAACGAGGGTGGACATTTCAGCAAGTCAGTGATCCCAAACACAAAGCCAAGGAAACTCAATTGGTTTCAAAGAGAAAATAAAGCTGCTAGAATGGCCCAAATCACCTGGCTTGAATCCATTAGAAAATCTATGGACGGACTAAAGGTAAGCATTCATAGAAGAGGCCCACGGACAGATTTGAAGACTGTGGAAGAATGGGCCACAATCCCACCTAAGCAATGTATGCAACTAGTTTTCTCCATACAGGAAGCGTCTTGAAGCTGTCATTGCCAACAAAGGATTTTATACAAAGAATTACATTTCAGTTAGCGTGTTCAATCGTCTTTTTTTTTTTGGTTCCCCCCCTGTGTCATTCCATTTTATGACACAACTTCATTTTTGAACTTATTTATTTTGGTTTCTTTGTATGTATGGATTGCATGGGTTGTTACCGACATGTGAACATTTCATGTCAATAGCACCTTTAGAAATATATTTACCTAGAAAAATGGTGACGTTTTCAATACTTATTTCACCCGCTGTATAATATTTTGAGCCATTAAAAAGCCAGGTAGCAAACATTTTTTAGAATGAGTTCAGTAATGATGGCCCTCATGTTTGTCAATGTATAGGTTCTCTTTTAATATACTAGTAGGCTTTTTACAACACAGGCTCGATTTGTAATGGATTCATTCAGGACTTTCCTTCTCCTGGACAATTGTGTAGCTCACATCTGCAAAGTGTTTTTGTTGGCCTTTTATGTGTTCCTGGTAATACATTCCTTTTACATTAGCAATCAATAGAGGTGGGGATATACTAGAGAGGAAGAGATGAATGCAGCACTGGATTGAGGGGGGAGGGGGGCGCGCAGAAGATGGAGGCAAGGGAGCTGCTGTCGTTGCTGGACTTGTCAGGAGGACTAATGCAGGACAGGGGTTGCTTTAGGAAGGACTCTACATGATCTGTGTACACCTCTCCACACATTACAATCTGATTGTACAACTCTTTGAATCTACCAACAACTGCCTTGTGTAAGGGTCTGCCTAATTATATACAAATTGGATATTTTAGCTAGGTTCTTGTATCTAAAATTGATTGGACAAAGATTTAGCGGGAACCTGACAGTAGTAAAAAGCCAGTGAAGGACTATTTTCACCAAGGCTTCTTACCAACTGCCTTTTGCATCCTGTGATTGCTGTTCCTTCTACAGTTTACAACAATTCATAGATAAAGTGCAATAACTTTCCATTTGCCTTGAATAGCCACTTGCCGTCCACCTAACTAGGAAAATACTTCATTAATTTGGGGTTTAATACCCGTGTTATGGCTGCAGCTAGATGCCATAACCACGATATGGTTTTTCTCTCAGGCACCGGTCTTTCTGATTAAAAGTGGTCAGAGCGGCACATTCACCTTCTGCGGTGGTTCCCCAGCTTACCTGGGTGAACGGAAGCTCAGGGACAGTATACAAAAATGTAATAAACACAGTATACAGCTTCCTCCAGTCTGGACATAGGAACCAGATATTATAGCTGACCATACAAGACTAGCCGACAATAGCTTGTATGAGACTTGCAACTGTTTTTATTGAAAACTCGCACAGAATTTTATATACTACACAATCGGGTGAGGCTGATCACATCAGCGTATGCAAAGGCAACTGTATACAGAAATGTAATGAACATAACTAAGGAACAACCAGCATAAACAGTATGCTACTCCCCCCTCTAGCAACTAATAGCTGACAGTGATATAATTAACATGATCTAATTAACTAGTCACTTAAGCCAGCCTAGGTGACCAGACTATTCGGCACCTACAACTCCTAAATACAAACTACTGTACAATATACATAATTATAAGTATAAACCCATAATATCTCACAATAATTCTATAATAAGTTAGTGTTCACAAGATAAATCTAATCTCCAGGAGAGGTTCAGACAAACAAAAGATGTCCCAATTAACAATGGGAGAAACATACTTGGCAGAATAACACATAACCCCTTTATAAACAGACTATAGCAGGAGACACCAGTACCAGGTTGCTTGCTGATAACATCTGCTATGAGTCTCACAGTGTGAAGCAGTCATTGTTGGTAATGGGGCACCTGGGCCCTAAAATGGAGCCCGGGCCTAGATTCACAGAATCTGTGTGTTTTTGGGGAGACAAGGAATTGAATCAGAAACAAGACCACTCCAAGGGTCCCCTAGGCATACACCTCCCAAAGAGTAGCGTTCCCTTAAAAACCAGGGTCCATAGTCGGTGGGTAAGAGGCCACCCTGCAGTTTCCTCCAAAAGCCCCTGTTCTGGCTGGGTCTGTCACATCTCCTATGGAGGTTTTTAAGTACCGTAGTTTGGCACCATTCCTCGAGCGCACCATAATTTGAAAGTGTGACATTTTAGATATTTTCCAAAATTTGTGTGTGTATGTATGTGTGTTTTTTGTGTGTGGGTTTTTTTTTTTTTTATTATTCATTACCACATAAAGGGTTTTTATTTTAATTAAAATAAAACACGTCATACTTGCCTCCACTGTGCAGTTCGTTTTGCAGAGTGGCCCCGGTCCACCTCTTCTGGGGTCTCTCAGTGGCGCTGGTGGCTCCTCCCGCATCGAGTGTCCACGTTAGAGAAGTGCTCTCCTTGGTGGACACCCGTGTGGGCGCGCTCCCGGGTCCCGCATCTGTGTCCATTCACACACAATGCAGGACTCGGCCCCAGCGCCGCATCATTGGATTTGATTGATAGTAGCGGGAGCCAATGGCTGCGCTGCTATCTATCCAATCAGGACACAAGATACCAGCTAATTACATGCCCTGGCAGAATTTATGATTTCTTGGCCATTTTTCAGAGAATATGAATGATAACACAAACACTGTTATGCCCCGTACACACGGTTGGACATTGATCGGACATTCCGACAACAAAATCCTAGGATTTTTTTCCGACGGATGTTGGCTCAAACTTGTCTTGCATACACACGGTCACACAAAGTTGTCGGAAAATCCGATCGTTCTGAACGCGGTGACGTAAAACACATACGTTGGGACTATAAACGGGGCAATAGCCAATAGCTTTCATCTCTTTATTCTGAGCATGCGTTTCACTTTGTGCGTCGGATTTGTGTACACACGATCGGAAATTCCGACAACGGATTTTGTTTGAAAATTTTATAGCCTGCTCTCAAACTTTGTGTGTCGGAAAATCCGATGGAAAATGTGTGATGGGGCCTACACACAGTCGGAATTTCCGACAACAAGGTCCTACCACACATTTTCCGTCGGAAAATCCGACCGTGTGTACGGGGCATTAGTGTTTGGCTGAAGCCATTTATCAATCAACTGTGTTTTACTCTTTTTAAATCATAATCATAACAGAAACTAGCCACATGACCCTGATGAAAAGTTTATGTACCCAGTTCTTAATACCTTGTATTGCCCCGTTTAACATCAATGACAACTTGAAGTCTTTTGTGGATGAGGCTCTTTATCTTCTCAGATGGTAAAGCTGCCCATTCCTCTTGGCAAAAAGCCTCCAGTTCCTGTAAATTCTTGGGCTGTCTTGCATGAACTGCACGTTTCAGATCTCCCCAGAGTGGCTCAATGATATTGAGGTCAGGAGACTGAGATGGCCACTCCAGAACCTTCACTTTATTCTGCTGTAGCCAATGACAGGTTGACTTGGCCTTGTGTTTTGGATAATTGTCATGTTGGAATGTCTAAGTACACCCCATGCGCAGCTTCCTGGCCAATGAATGCATATGTTCCTCCAGTGTTTTTTGATAACATACTGCATTTATCTTGCCATCAATTTTGACCAAATTTCCTGTGCCTTTTGTAGCTCACACATCCCCAAAATATCAGCGATCCACCTCCATGTTTCACAGTAGGAATGATGTACCTTTCATCATATGCCTTGTTGACTCCTCTCCAAATGTAGCATTTATGGTTGTGACCAAAAAGCTAAATTTTGGTCTCATCACTCCAAATTACTTTGTGCCAGAAGGTTTGAGGCTTGCCTCTGTGCTGTTTTGGCGTATTGTAAGTGGGATACTTTGTGGCATTTGCGTAGTAATGGCTTTCTTCTGGCGACTCGACCACGCAGCCCATCTTTCTTCAAGTGCCTCCTTATTGTGCATCTTGAAACAGCCACATCACATGTTTTCAGAGTCCTGTATTTCACCTGGAAGTTATTTGTGGGTTTTTCTTTGCATCCCAAACTATTTTCCTGGCAGTTGTGGCTGAAATTTTAGTTGGTCTACCTGACCGTGGTTTGGTTTTAACAGAACCCCTCATTTTCCACTTCTTGGTTAGAGTTTGAACACTGCTGATTGGCATTCTCAATTCCTTGGATATCTTTTTATATCCCTTTCCTGTTTTATACAGTTCAACTACCTTTTCCCGCAGATCCTTTGACAATTCTTTTACTTTCCCCATGATTCAGAATCCAGAAACGTCCGTGCAACACTGGATGAAAGATGCAAGGGCCTATCGGGAGTCCAGAAACTCATTGACCTTTTTACACGCACACGCACACACACACACTTATTACATGCAAACAGATCACAGGTGAGGATGGTTATCTTTTAATAGCCATTCAAACCCCTTTGTGTCAACTTGTGTGCATGTTATCAGGCCAAAATCACCAGGGTATGTAGACTTTTGATCAGGGCCATTTGGGTAGTTTCTGTTGACAGTTGATTGATAATAAATGGCTTCAGCCAAACACTAACCATGAGTGAAAGAAGTGTGTGTGTATGTGATCATTCATATTCTCTGAAAAATGGTCAAGAAATCATAAATTCTGCCAGGGTATGTAAAATTATGAGCACAACTGTGTGTGTATGTATGTATGCATGCATGCATGTATGTATGTATATGGGTTTTTTTTTTTTTTTTTTTGACACTCTAGAGAATAAAATGGCAGTCGTTGCAATACTTTGTCACACCATATTTGTGCAGCAGTCTTACAAGTGCATTTTTTTTTTTTGGGGGGGGGAAATGCACTTTTTGAATTAAAAAAATAAAACAACAATGAAGTTGGCTCAATTTTTTTTTTTTTTTTTTTTTTTTTTTTTTGTTTTAATATTGTGAAAGATAATGTTACGCCGAGTAAATTGATACCCAACATGTCATGCTTCAAAATTGTGCCCGCTCGTGGAATGGCGGCAACCTTTTACCTATAAAAATCTTCATAGGCGTATTTGAGTTACAGAGGAGGTCTAGAGCTAGAATTATTGCTCTCGCTGTAACAATCACGGCGATACTTCACATGTGCGCTATGAACATCGTTTTCATATGTGGGTGCTACTCACATATGCGTTCGCTTCTGCGTGCGAGCTCATCGCAATGGGGCGCTTTTAAAAAAATTTTTTTTATTTTTTTCTTACTCATTTTACTTTTAACTTTTTATTTTGACACGGTCTTTTAAAAAAAAATATTTTGGGGTCACTTTTATATTCCTAAACATTCCTTGCAATAGAAAAAAAGCATGACAGGACCTCTTAAAGACCTCAGATCTCATATTTACACTAAAATGCAATATTAAAAAAATAACTTGGAAAAAAAATTCTCCTTTTTTAAGAGCTATGGGCTAAAGTCGCTTGACGTCGCTTCCGCCCTCCCATGCTATGGAGCCGAGCGGGGGCCATCTTCCCCTCAGTCGGCAGCCAGGCATCCACGGGAAAAGACGCGATTGTCTCCACTGCTACCGGCGGGTCTGGTACTACCTGTGCACAGTGGGAGGGGGGTGGGCACCTCTCCCCCTGCTGAGTGATCTTGCGGAAAATCTGCAGCGGAGACCACTTTTATCTCAAAGAGAAAGCACAGCATTCCCGAAAATGCCAGGGTTATGGCAGCTATTTAGCAAAAATCCTGTGACATAAAAAATTGCAACGACCGCCATTTTATTCTCTAAGGGCTTTGCTTAAAAAAAAAAAAAAAAAAAATATATTAAACAAAGGCCTGGTCAGCAAGGGAACAGTTTTGCAGAATTTTTTTGGAACTGGTGACGGCACCCACTGTATGCACCATATTGGGAAAGAAGAGGATTACAAGTTGGGGCTCATTCACACTAGCCAAGGATGCTCTGTTTACCATTCAGGCTGGTGATCGCTCTCAGTGCCATGCGCTTTTTCAGTGCATCACATTGTTTACATTTTTTTTTTTTTTTTTTAAACTTTATTCAGTGTACAAAGTTAAACTCCAAGTTTCCATGCTGCTGGGCACTTTGGTGCCATCCGATGCACTGCTGAAAAATGTAGCATGTCTGCATTTTTCTAGACCGCACATTCATACTTCTGGACAAAGTAGAGAGACGCCTCCATCTAAGCATAGAATGCTTTGCTTTAATTTTGGAAATGCAAAGCATTCTATGAATGGCGTCTGTGTTGAGCGGCTGGCCTCCTGTATTTATAATGCTACAGGGTATATAAAATATATAGATAGATAAAAATATAACTTTTTAGTAGATATAAAAAGTCTACACACCCCTGTTAAAATGGCAGGTTTTTGTGATGTGAAAAATTAGACAAAGATAAATCATTTCAGAACTTTTTCCAGCATCAATGCCTTCAGGAACCATCAAATCCCTTTTAAATTAAAAAAAATTCTTCTCTTTGGGCAAGCATTTTGGTTACAAATGGCTCTTTAATGCCATTTGTATTGGGGTAAAAGAGTGGGCCTTCTGTTTGGCATGGAAGGTCCACGTTAAAGCGGAGTTCCGCTTTAAAAAAAAAAAATTAAAAGTCAGCAGCTACAAATACTGCAGCTGCTGACTTAATAATAGGACATTTGCCTGTCCCAGGGCCCAGCGATATGGGGGAACGAAGTCCCGCTCATCTCCCCCTCCTCTCTGCGGCGCCGGCATGGTCACTGTGGGTGCCCGGCTGTGGCTTCACAGCCGGGCACCCACTGCGCATGCGCGAGCCACTCGCCGTGACTGACCGCACAATCATCTGGGACCTGTGACGTGTCCCAGATGATTGCCTAGAGGGCAGGGGGAGAGGTGATCTTCCTTCCGGTGTCGAGGCAAGTGACTTAAGGAGCCGAGGTGAGTAAGGAGGCAGATTACGAGGGACCCCTAGCAACAGGCATTAAGAGGTGAGTAATTTTTTTTTTTTTTCCCCAAATGTTATTAATCGTTTTTAATTGAGCTGAAAAAATGCTAAAATCATTCTTGGAGTGGAAATCCACGTTAACTACCTGTTTTGTTGTGGGCCTGAGGTTCAGCTTTTAAGCTGACCATACACTTGTAGATTTTCTAACAATTGACTTCTGTCAATTTGGCACAGCCACAAATTGATCGAAATTCGGACAGTCTCTGCTGAACCGGATGAATTTTGATCCATCTTCAGCTTGAAGCCAGTTCAGCAGGAACCAGGCGAATTTCTATCCATATAAAGAAAAAAGGTGCGCTGTCTCTCTATATACATTTTAAATATCAGCAAAACATAGAGTGACAAATCCAATACAAATTTTTAAAACCGTGAATAAGCTATATTATTAAAGTTTTTATAAAATATGTAAAAAAAGTTAAAATCCGCATAAAGTTATCGAGTGCTTCAAAGTGCTCCAAACTTAAAATCAAAAAACACGTGCTCCAGTGTTGAAAGTGCGGGTTCAGAAAGCCGAGCCTCTTGCCGGACAGGAATAATCTCAATATTAAGAGATCACAAGAGCTTTTGATCCAAACGAGGATTGATGTTCCCACCATCAGATTTCCAATTATATTTGACCTGTCAGCAGGATACAGCAATCGTGTCCCCACAGCAAGGATATGCAGCTAAAATTTCAAGCCACCAAACTCACTCCAATATAGGCATTAGTTAAAAACAAGAATGAAGAAGCCTCATTGCAGTATTTTATAAAACGTGATTTATTTTAGCGATATTGTACTTGCATTTAGAAAGGAAGCAAACAATTGAAAACAATCCGGTTTGCACAACTGTGGGTCCAGCCGGCATGCCCGTGCACAATGACGTCACAGATCTAGCCCCGTCCAACGCGTTTCTTGTAATAGCCGTCCCCTGAAATAGGCGTCTTCTATCCCAGAGGGTGCCTTTTTACTGGGAAATGCGTCGGATGAAGCTAGATATATAATTCATTTAGATACATGTATGGCTGTCCCTGTTTATGGGAATTCAGGCTATCGATTAACGTCTCACAAACAGGACTGCTGGAGAAATTTCAGTTTGATCAGCATTGCAGTCAATAGGCTGCAGAGCTGATCCGTGTATTCTGACTGTGGTGGAATCTCCCTGCTGGCAGAATACAATGACACAGCAGACAAGAGGATTCCTGCAACCACACCAAGTGTGTGTGTGTGTGTGTGTGTGTGTGTGTGTGTGTGTGTGTGTGTGTGTGTGTGTATGGGGGGATTGGTTCATTTTATTTATTTTATTTAGCCGGCTGGCTAAACTTAAAAAAAAAAAAACAAAAAAAAAAAACATGCATGGACGGGCAGCCTTGGTCTCAACATTGTTGAAAACTTGTGTACATTGCCATAATTACCAGTATATTCCATTGAATTTTATTGTAGGACAGCCTTTTGACATCATCATTCTGGATGCAAGATGCTATTGTGATGCTAGTACAGTTACTCCTGCCCGCTGTCTTTGTCATTGTCTGGAGTGCCCAAAGATAAACATTTACCGCAAAAGCAAAGTTAATTTTCAGATTCATAAACCCATTTGTCAATTGTAGTCGTTTGGTAACTGACATAATTAAAATCAAGGCATCCTGGCTGATTTTCTGACAACATTGGGCATATTGATACCAGAAACTATGATAGCAAGACTGGTTCTAACAGACTAATAGATCTGATGTATGAATATGCTGTATCATGATCTGTGCATCCAAAGCTACCATTAAAAGTCGGATGATCTAAACCAGGGATAGACTACCTCGGCCCTCCAGCTGTGGTGAAGCTACAAGTCCCATGAGACATTGCAAGACTCTGACAATCACAGCCATGACTCCTAGAGGCAGAGGCATGATGGGATTTGTAGTTTCACCACAGCTGGAGTGCCGAGGTTGCCTACCCCTGTTCTAAACGACCTGTATATTTTCACATAGAATGTTTACCGCTTTATCATCCCAGTTTGTATTTTATGTCCTAAAAGTGCAGCGCTAAATAAAATTAGAAAGTGCAAAACCTTTGAAGTGAACAGAAAATGCAATCAAAATATTATTCAATCCAAAAATGTCCTTATGCTAAAGTGCAGAGTTCATAAATTGATCACTAAAGTGCTCCTGTGCAAACAGTTCATGCATGCCAGTGTCCCACACTGGATAGATCGATCCTGACGGTGCAGTGCTCAGACATTCACCGTTGTGACACCTTCACCATAAATCAGATTGGGGGGGGGGGGGAGGGGCGGCTTACCAGATCACCAACCATCTTCCTTACTCAGGAAGATCATTCAGCGCTTATTGGGATCTCTGATCCTCAGATTGAAATCCAGAAATGTTCCCCCTTATTGTGACAAGATGATCCAGCTCACCGTCTCAGATGGGATGGATGAATCCTCAGAGTTAAAATGGATAAAAAAAAACAGGGAGACTCCTCATAGTGTAATATGGTCTCCACCGTTTTATATTAAAGGATCACTAAAGATATATATATTTATATTATGTTTATATTATTATTATTATTATTATTATTATTATTATTATTATTATTATTATTTTTTTTTTTTTTTTTAAATAACAAACATGTTATACTTCCCTCCACTGTGCAGCTCGTTTTGCACAGAGTGACCCCGAACCTGATCTTCTGGGGTCCCTCGGCCGCTGTCTCGGCTCCCCCCCCCCCCCCCGCAAGGACTCAACACTTTCATGCAAGCTCCCTCGTATGGTGTTGAGTGCTTGCGGGTGCGCTCCCGTGATACAGCCGGTGGCCATAGCCGCTCACTGTATCACTCGGCCCCGCCCCCGTCGCATCATTGGATGTGATTGACAGCAGCGCGAGCCAAGGGCTGCGCTGCTTTCAATCCATCCACTCTAGCCAATCAACGGCCAGGCTGAGCGGCAAAGAGGATGTCGGAGGCGAGTGCTGGACTTTCGAGGGGTCAGATAAGTAAATCGGGGGGGGGGGGGGGTATTGTCGGATGTTTTTTCTATGCATTAAGGTGAAAAAACTTTTACCTTTTACAACCCCTTTAAAATCAGTGCACTTGCATCTAAAGCCAAAAATGCTGCTGGCTGTAAAGCTCTTCACTATAGCCAGTGCTATCATTCAAACAATCATGAATTCAAAAAATTCTAAAAAGCATCTTTGCAGCAGTGTGTGTGCTTTGTCCCTACGATCATTTTGTTATATGTAATGTCATCAGGGGTGATCATCCCAGTTTGTATTGATATTAAACAGCTCATTTGGTGTTTTATTTTTTTATAGGTATCGTATTGTACTTTTGTTTCTGGGGGGGGGTGATACCAATATATGTTCCTTTTAAAGTTTCAAAAGGTTTGGGTACCAAAATTAATATCAAATGTGGTGATGTAGCTTTGAGGCAGAGCTGTGGATGGCTTTGTATGCCATCTTCTGTCTCAATTCTGAAACATGCTAGCCTTATACTCTTATACTTGCTTGCTAGGCGATGGTGAAGCCTGTAACCTTCCAGTGTTACTCTGGGGAAATGCCGGGTACCGCAAATCCAGGTGTGGTGTGGTGTTTTTTTCCTTGAAGCTGTTCAAGATGGGGAGGGGACGCTCTTTTATAAATTGATTGGCCTTAACTGGAACTGGGACGCTTAAAGGTGCCTGCTCTTGGTTTCTTGGCAATTTAACTAAATGTACAATGTGACAAAGATTAATAGTAGCCATACTCCAACCAGAGTTTTGTGGAAGCCTAGGGTTCCTCCTTAGGTGTCTAGGGGTTCCTTGAGCTGTAAGTTATTGACCTCCCATGTAATGGTGCCTGCATAGTTCTAGGCCTAACGCCACTTGACAGAGCCAATGGCATGGCCCTTAAGGGTGGCATTCTGACCACCACTGTAAGGGGGGGTTTCTTCCTACTGACAACCACCAATGTAGGGTAATTTTCCTAATGACCACCAATGGACTAGGGGTCTCTTTTGATAACAAAAATTGAAAAGCTGGTTTAAAAGGATATAAAGCAACCTGTTTTTTCAAAGAGATTCTTACATTACTGGCTCCAATTTTGTATCTTTATTTGTGTGGTTGTGTGTGTATCCAGACTGATTTTTATTTTTTTTTCCCTTTCTTTTATACCATTTCTAGGAAACATGCCCTTAACTGCCACAGAATGAAGCCGGCGCTCTTCAATGTGCTTTGTGAAATTAAAGAGAAGACAGGTAAGGACATGGCCAGTGGACTGGCTGTATAATTGACTGCTCAATGCTCTGGATAATCTACAGTTTAAAACGTGTGATATACTACTTGATGGATGCATTTTTCTGTATATGGTATTTCATTGATGGATTGCCAAATTTATAAGTGTAACCCTCTGTTGATAGACAGGCTTTGGAAACCGCTATAATTACACTTGCGATGTGACCAGAACTAATTGTATCCACACATTTAAATCTGTTCTGCAGCATTTTCAAATTTTTTTGGAAACTGCGAAAAATCAAGACATGCTAGTGCTTGATTGTTGTTTTTTTTAGAAACGCCTTAAAAAGAAGTGGTTGTACAGATGGGTTGGGTTCATTTTGTTACGGCTTTAGTGCGTGTTTGTGTATTATAATTTAATCATTCTTTGAAATTCGATCTTTGGCATGGTTTCCTCATGGAAGATCTAGACGTTTGGATTTACAGTTGATACCATTTTTTGGCTAACTAAATTATAGTGCAAGCTTTTGAGGCACGCTGGCCTCTACTTCAAGCACTCCTGCACTACAGTCTACTGCTAGTAAAATGGAAAATCGAGAGACCTTTAATAAATGTAGTAATTTTTAGTTTTTTGTTTTATATTCCGTTTCTACTTCTGAAATCAAGATGGCAAAAGAGTATGTGGTGGTCCATTTCACGTGCTATGATTTTTTTCTTGGTGAGAGAAAAAGAAGCAACTTGAAGGCATTATAAACCAGTCTACCTGCACCTTGTTTTTCACCTGCATAGGATGAGCATTGATCATGTAGTTTCATGGTGTCATTTGTTGCCCTGTACGCATAGCTTATAGTGGAGTAAATCTTCATTCCTGTGTTAGCTGTTTCTGTTTGTGTTCAAACATAAGACATGCTACATGGAACTGCATGGGTTGATGCATGACCCCTGTCTTAAGTACTGACATTTCCTGTCAAGAAACGACATATCTCACAATCCCTAGTTTCTCAGTCCAGTGTTCTGCAGGTGAGAGCCAAACAGTAATTAGATCTAATACAGACTCAGACAGGCAGAGCAGTTACAGAGAGACCCACTTGTGGGCTTTCATCACATTAGCACTCCCGCATTTGTAATGCAGCACAGAGGAAATGGTGAGGTGCATATTGGACATTCTGTGACCAAGAACATGAGGTTGCTTCTCCCTTTAGCAAATAGGGACAAGCTAGGTGAAATAATATATGGACATGGGGAAATCGATCAGCCATGAAAAAATGCAGCCACAACATGCGAGCCAATGATGGCAAACTAACAACACAGGGAACCTAACTACACTAATGCCTAGATCAGGGGTCTTCAAACTACAGCCTTCCAGTTGTTCAGGAACTACAATTCCCATCATGCCTAGTCATGTCTGTGAATGTTAGAGTTTTACAATGCCTCATGGGATGTGTAGTTCCGCAACAGCTGGAGGGCCATAGTTTGAGGATCCCTGGCCTAGATTAAACAATGAAGATATTTAAAGGTGTGTAATGCCTTTTAAAGTGACTGGATGGGTGGCTAGTCCACATATTAGGGAGAACTGTTGAGCTCCATGGTTTGTGTGACTGGCTTTGTCCATTATTATTGTACAGGATTTATATAGCACCAAAGTCAATCCTTTTTGTTCCCTTAAAGTATTTATTGTATTTGCTGAGTCAGTTTATAACACTCTGTGGGACCTAGACATCATTCCTCTTCATCAGTATACCTATGGTGACCAATGTGGACAACACCTGTTTAATGTATATTGACATAGCAGTTTGTCATCGGTGCATTTGTCATAGTGACGACACAGTGGAGGGGTGGGTGGAGTTGTCCTATATTAGGAAATTCCTGAACATTTTCACCAGGTATTTTTTAATGAGAAATATGCATATTTAAAAAGACATTACATCTCTTGTGTGAGATTTAGGCCCTGTTCACACTTGAAAATGGGGCCGTTGGCAATTTACATGTGGGAGACCCAGCAGGGGTTCGGTCTGTTGGCTGCTGGCGGCAGTGCCTTTTGAAAGTCGTGGGAGGCTGACGGCTTCTGCAGCTGATCGTGGCCACTCGCATGTAATCGCTCCTGGGTTGATTCCCTGGATTCTGACTGTGTCCAGGGCCAAACATTTGCAGGTAATTGCTCCATGAGTGGCCATGATTAGCTGCGGTAGCTGTCAGACTGCCATTGCACATATAATCGCTAAGGAACCCATTCCCAACTGTGCATGGGGGAGGGTCCCTTAAGTGAAAGCTTAGTTAAGCTAGCTGCCTATGACTCAAATTTTGGTTGATTCCTGTGAACATCCATGCTGTAGAGCTTAGATGGGGGGAATCTAAGGATTTCCAAAGTGTGTGTGTGTGTGTGTGTGTGTGTGTGTGTGTGTGTGTGTGTGTTTCCTTCTTTTAAATGGGTGATTACCAAACTGTGGCCCAGGGGCCAGATGTGGCTTTTGCTTGACTTTTTATCCAGCCCTTGGGGCACTATTTCTCTGACATAGATGTCCAAACATTTTCTACTCCCACTGGCCACGCTCCTACCCTCCGACAGCTTGGAGTCCCCTGTTCTGAATGTTCTATGTTGCAGTCCAGTAGTAAGGGATCCAATTAGAAACAGTAGTATATTTTCAAAGACTGTATTGCAGCAAACTGCAGGACAACGTGGCCTTTGTGAACAAGTCCTTAATGTATTGTAACTGTTTACGGGAAAACATTACTTACTGTGTTTTAACTTCTTATGTGCTCTGCTCAGTGTACCTTCCTTGCTGCACTTTTAATATTCAATCTGTTAAACTCACAGCCTCCAGCATTTTCCACTACCTGATACCTACATTT
Organism: Aquarana catesbeiana; assembly: GCF_042186555.1. Taxonomy (NCBI): domain Eukaryota; kingdom Metazoa; phylum Chordata; class Amphibia; order Anura; family Ranidae; genus Aquarana; species Aquarana catesbeiana. The sequence goes on from NC_133330.1 coordinate 262,673,538, forward strand.
TGAACCCTATAGTTGAAGTTGTAAAGGAGTTCAAAGAGCACAGAAAACGTGCCAACCGTAACCGCTAATCATATTTTAGCATACAAATCAAATCCATGAAATGGAAACCTCCTGAGAGAAATGCTGTGTCTACCATTGTTGCCTTTTTCTTTTGACATTGCTAGTTGCCTGGCTGTCATGCTGGCCCTTTGAGCTTCGCTAACCAGAAACAATCATGCAGGCAGTTCAAACTTCTTCTGTAAGCTTGCTATACATGGCAAACTTCAGATGTTAATGGGCCTGGTGGCATAATCCAACCAAAATCGTTCCAGTCCAACCACTGTCTCATACCTTTCTTGCCCTTTGGCGGGTGCAGGGCCAGTGGTGATGTTTACATGGAAAGCCAGCACGCCATGGGTAAACCTCAAAAATGCAATTTATTGAGGTTCAGCTTTAGGGTGCATAATTGTAAAGTGCAATCAAGAATTGTGAAAAATAGACCTATCCACCAATGTTGGGGGTGCCTCTATGGACTTCTTATTGAAGGAGCCTTGGAAGGTGAAATGTCGGATATGGCTTGTTCTGGTATTATGATAACTGCAGTTGTAATACTATAGCCAGCAGGAGAGATTTGTCCATCTATGCTGAATGATCGATCGTAACACTGATTGAAATTCCTCCAGTCCCTCCTGAACTAGCCAAATTTAGATCCACCTATCCTTTACTGCTTACTGTCCACTAAGGTCACCTCCCCAAGGTTTACTTTAGCCTTACAGAATTAGCTACCTGATGATACATAGCAGTTATTATACAAGATGTATATACAACTCTTTACAACATGAGAGCAGACAGTACAGTTACAATACAATTCAAGAGAAAACAGAGGAGCCTGCTCATTGGAGCTCTTACAGTTCTTTGCCTACTATTACAAAATAAAAAAAGTGTAGTTCTCCTCCTCTATTTTGGACATTTTTCTCTGGTTTGCTGTCATTTAGCTTCTACTCCCACACTGCTCTCCCGGCTATCCTTCTTTCTTTCTCTCCATTCTGTCTCCCGCACAGCCATGCCTGCTAGTGGTAGGGCCATCAGTCCATTCAATTCGGGCATGAATTAGTATGACAGGCAGCTTGCAGGAAATGTTACCTGTTCCTCTGCATTCCAGGCTCTTGCTTTGCCTCCAGTGCTGTTAACCCCTTTATGTCGGGCACGTAAAACCATAATGACATTGTGTGCATAATACTCTCAAATGTATTCTTTAATATAAATGTAAATCTGCACTGCAGAACTTAGCAATATGTTAAATTTGCTGAAGAGGAGTAAATCACATGAGTTGTACATTAAAAATTGCATTACAGCAGAATGTGTCGTGTTCAGCCCACGGCATGCAAGAGGGTCCAAGGGCTAGACAAAGGGCTTTGCTGGGGTTTTCTCTAACAGGCTTGCTTGTAGTTCCAATAAGCTCAATAATATCTTGTGTCCAATATATGAAGGGTTAGTAAATGGTCGAGGTGGCTGCAGCAGTTTAACATGGCTCATCTCTACCATGATCAGGATGGCAGATTAGAAGCTCTTGGGGGGGGCAGGAACTGTCCTGGATAACACTTAAACAAGTGCTGTGCTATATACTGACACTATATAAATATAGGGAAAACGCTGTTTAAAGCCAAGTGAGGCTGCTGGAACAGAGGAAAAAAATCTGCTTTGCCAGCTGATTGCACCTTCTCTGTTCACACTGACCAATAGACACCGGAGAACCGTGAGACGTGAATGGACAATCCGACCATCCTGCAGACCAAGCTTGTGCCCCAAAAAGGAATGCTTGGGGCGAACAAGTGTTTCTAGTAAGACACCCAAAGGGGAGGAACGTGCAGACAACCCTGGAGCAAGCTTACCCCCAGAGATGTTCCAGCATTCATTTCTAACCATTTTGATATATATGGCTATGCAGGACTGTTGGAGGCCTGTTGGTATTAGATGGTTAAGGAGTCAGGACACAAATCTGATAGTAATGGGAACCTTAAAGAGGAACTTCTCCCCCCCCATGTCCTCCATGTGTTTTTGTTTATTCGTTCTGCTGTGATCTGCCACTGGCACGTGATTGATACATGCTTTTTCAGCTGCAGTAAATGGAAGCTGATGCCTTCTACGAAATGGGATAGGGAGGCAGGCTCGATCAGAAAAATACCCCCCCCCCCCATTAAAAAAAATAGTCTTCCCCTTTACCCTGTTGAGGGGGGAGGAATGCAGTGAAAATGCACATTTTTAAAACTACTTGTATTTGAGGTGGTTAAAGCAAGCTTGGAGCTTGGTGTCAATTTTTTCCAGCCAGGGAATGGCCATTTAGTAAAAGTAATCCAGGTGGCTCTACAGCTGCCCGATCACTATTATAGTTGCAAGAGGCTATCCCAGGGGTATGCACGTAAATGCGCATGTATGTAAGCAAATTATGCCACATGTGACTTGTCGCTGTGATCATTACAGTGAAAGCAAGAACTCTAGGGCCATAATTCCTGGTCAACACTAAACTGATAACTTTTCAAAAGTTTTTAAAGCATCACCTATGAAAATTTTAGGTACCAGAATGTTCAGTCTTGATATGTGTGATGTCTGTTTTCTCTAAGCAAACACAACAACTTTTTAGGCCTCATCCATGTGGGGCATTTGAAAAAGTCCCATGAATGCAAGAACTGATGAAAGAAAAAATGCTAAAAGTCGCATATTGCACCCACATTTGTGCACGTATAGCATTTGAGTGTAAATGCATTCTGTTGGCCAGAATATTCATTTAATTAATGTTTTTACGCTCATATGCACATTTTCTCCTTATAAGTTCCTCTGTGTGTGTGTGTGTGTGTGTGTGTGTGTGTGTGTGTGTGTGTGTGTGTGTGTGTGTGTGGGGGGGGGGGGATTTTCTCTCGCACTCCTGTAAAGCCTGTGTGCGCATGGCCACAGACTAACATAAACATGCTTTTATAGGCAGAAAAAAAAAAACAAAAATGCAGAGTGCATGTATAAGTGGTGTTTGTTTTTTTTTGTTTTTTTTAGCTACATGTGCATGAGGTCTTACATTTTGCCAAAAAATTAAGTATTCTATTGTGTTTGTGTGCAGTAATTTTTTTAACATTTTTTTATTGTAGTGCATTTTTTCCCTAAATATGCTTTGATAAATGCCCAAATACCGTGCAATGTAACAAAATGCAACAGTCACAATTTTTTTTTCCCCCCAAGGCTTCTGCTTTCAGAAAATGTATAACATTTGGGGGTTCGAAGTAATGTTCTAGAAAAAAATAAAAAGACTTTACTGTGTGTGTGTGTGTGTGTGTGTGTGTGTGTGTGTGTGTGTGTGTGTGTGTGTGTGTGTGTGTGTGTGTGTGTGTGTGTGTGTGTGTGTGTGTGTGTGTGTGTGTGTGAATTTTGAAAAACTGCTCCTGGGAAGCGAAGGCCCGCTTTACCAGCATACCTCTGTGATTGTCAGATATACCTGCCGTAGGTGTGGACAGCAGAACTGGCTTCCTGCATGATAGAAAAGACAAATGGAGGGACGTGCACTGTCGCCATTCTTTTATAGAGAAAAGAAAATAGTAATTGTTATGCTGACCATATGTTAAAGCGGTAGTGAACTTTGTGAAGAAAAAAAAAAATGTCACCCTGCAAGGCAATGTCATAATGTGCTAAAATGCATCCCATACCAGCACAATCTGAGAGACTTGCCTTAAACTGAAGCCCTCCAGCGGCACCCTGTCACTGGTGGTAGGGCTTCCATCTTCACCCAGTCTTCTTTTCGGGTTCGTGGACTCCACATGCGTGCGGGAATCGCTGTTTACGGCACGGTAAGCTGTTCCTCCAGGGCCGTTACCAGCGGCTACACGGGTAATCTTTTCCTAAACGGTGCACATTTAGGAGAGAACACGTCCGCTTTATTATTATTATTATTATACAGGATTTATATAGCACCAACAGTTTGCGCAGCGCTTTACAACATGGGGCAGACAGTACACTTACAATACAAATCAATACAGGAGGGATCAGAGGGCCCTGCTCGTTAGAGCTTACAATCTAGAAGGGAGGGATTATAAGCTAACCTGTAGGTAAAAATACACAGCTTTACTACCACTTTAAGACTATACAACACAAAGATTGTTTTGGTGAGGGGGAAAAAAAACATATTGCACTACATAGGCAGGTCGATCAATAAATGTTCCCATGTAAAAGGGCAGACGGATCTGATTGAAAAGCTTAGTTAGAATGTATTCAAATTGATTGTTTCTTACGTCAGATGATGGTCTTCAAGTAAAAGATAGGTTTAAACAATCAGATTGGCGATCGATTTTTGTTACCTATGCCTTGGCCTTGATCTTGGCAGGGGGTACACCACATCCTCATGCTCCTATTTTTGACATTTCCTTCTACTAGGATATTTTTTGCGGGCCTGTCCTGTTAACCTGTTGATATCTGTGCTGTTTTGTTTTATTAGCAAAACGAAGAAAAATCTGAACGTGCCTACAGACATAGAACATCCATTCAATCGATGACCACTGTACAAACAGACATGAATGTTTACACCGGATAAACCTGTATGCTTCTAGTTCCTACAGAGCAGACTGGTTAGCGCGGCGGTGCCAGCTTGTCTGGAGGGGGAAACAATGAGCATCAGCTGGGGCATCCACGCCGGGTGATCGGTTCTTCCCCCTTATGATCGTTCTTTAACAGCTGGATGTGGTGGCCATTCTCTCGTGTGTGTGTGTGTGTGTGCGTGTGTGTGTGTGTGTGTGTGTATATAGGTACCCTCTGGTTAATATTTCCAGGACCAGAAGATTTAAAAGCTGTTATTTTCAAGCTCCAGACTCCCTCCTCAGTCTAAGTTCATCCAGAGTTCGCTTGTGGTGGTTTAGGCTTTTCCCTGACTCTTTCACCTTTTGTCATCATAACTCAAGGGCAGACAGAACTCCATCCAAAGGAGGAGGAGAAGCAACCTCTGCACACACATCCTACATTTAGAAACCTTTTTGTCTTGTGAAAACTGTTACAAAGAGTTTTTTTTTTTTAAACTATGTTTAAGTCCCTGATTAAAATTCTAAAGACTGATGAAGAAATCTAAATTTTTATTAGATTTTATTTTATTACACATGCAGTTGGGGGTATCTGACATCTGTTAGGTTTCTATTGCTGTTTGTGCTCGATTTAGAGATTCACCTTCTTTAGTTGTCCTGTTTATTGCTCTCACCCAAAGTAAAAGGAAATCTAAAATTTTTGGTTGTCACCAGAACAAAATTAGAGGCGGAATCTTCCAGTGGGAATTCTAGTTTGTGACCCTTGTGAGAAGAGATTCCCTCACTTTTTTAGCAGGGATTGCCTTTCGCGTTCCTGTTTTGGCTGTGTGACAGGAAGTGAAGAGAAATCTCCCAAAAATGTAGCTGTTGACTTTTTTTAATATTAGGACACATGCTTGTCCAGGGATCCCGCAATGTCGGCACCTCAGCCGATTTTTTTTCAATTGGCTCTTGGGTGCTGCCGTCGCCATTCCTTGTAAAGGAATCTGGTATTGAAGCCTTGGGGCTTCCCAGCTGGTTCCCTTCTGTGCATGTGTGAAGCACACTGCGCTTTCTAAATAGCCCTGCGGCAGTGAAAGGAGGAGGGGACCTCGCGGCAGCGAGTTCTCCCGGAAGTGGGGACGGGTACCTTTTCAAACAGGTACCCACTCCCCCCTCCCGAATTGTGCCAGAGGAGGCGGGGGAGAAAGCAAACAAGCGGAGCTTTGCTTTAAGCCTAGTAAACACATGCCGAATGTCGGGTGGCATCAGGCGGTTCAATAGAAAGCGTCCGACATTCGGCCAGTGTGTACTACAGCAAGTCCGACATGTCTTCTGTCAAAGGGGCATGGTTGATGGGCTCTTGATCAGCGCTCTCAGCCAGAACACAAAAGAATACATTTTTTTGGGGAAACTTATTTTAAACTATACATTTTTGGAGTTGTAAAAAAAAAGCGGTACAGATTTCGCACATGCACAAAAGTGTATACAGCAAGACGTAAGTATACATTAATTTGTACAGATGAATATAAGGCCTCGTGCATACTGGCCGTTATATTAACGTTATAAAAACGTGAGTGTTAGCGTTTTTTCTTTTTAGTTCTTTTTTCCCCCAATGGATCAAAAATGTTAAACGCTGGTGAGCTGCGTTTTTTGAGCGTTTATCAGTGTTTTTAGGCGTTGGAGCATTTTTACAGCTTAAAAACACCTCTCAAAACCCACTATTTTTGTTTGTTTTTTTTTTTTTTTGTTTTTTTTTTAAACAACCAAAAAACGCCCCAGCCAAAAACACTTGATAACAGCCTATGTGTGCATGGACACATAGGATAACATGCTGGAGAGTGTATTGACTGTAGAAAAAACGTCTGAAGCCAAAAATGGCAGCTGTAAAAACGTCCAGTGTGCATGAGGCCTAAAACGAAAACCAGGTAATCCACAGGAAGAAAGTGACCATAAGGCTTCATGCACACTGAAACTCAAAAAAGCTTTTTCTGGATGCCAGATTGCTGGCAGAAAACTCTGGTTGAAAAAACGTGCTTTTAACAGCGTTTTGTACTAGCGTTTATGAGTGTTTTTTAGCGTTAGCGTTTATGGGCATTTTTAATAAAAATACAAAGAGGACACTCCAAAAATCCCACAATGCATTCCAAACTCCCACAATGCATTGAAAAAATAGAACGCCGAACGCTAATTAATGCGTGTTTATGAGCCTTAATGAGCGTTTATCAGCGTTTGGCGTTTTTTGGAGCTGAAAAACGGCCCTTTAAACGTGAATTTCTGGCGTTCAGAAAAAAGCCCATAAACTCCACTGCTCATTAATGCTAAAAAACGTCCATGTGTGCATGGACACATAGGATAACATAGACTAGAGTTTGTGGGCTTTTAAAAAAAAAAAAAAGCCCAAACTCCAATAAACTGCAGTTTATCAGCTCCAGTGTGCATGGAGCCTAAAGGCAACAAAACAAGGTTGTAGTAACCATAACACTCACGTAGGCATATTTTTTAAGAAGCATATGGCAAGAATTGTATTCAAGCTTTAGGTGTTTTTGGTTTAGCTAATGGAAAGCATTACAGACTAAAGCCTGAAAATGCTCAAGTCATGGGTTTTCAGGCATTTCATTCAAGTCTATGGGCCCAAAAGCCCATCTCTCCCTCAAAACTAGCTTTTGAAGCATCAGGGGTCGAGCTACAGGCACCGGAGTGCTCATATGTGAACAGCTGTCATTGAAATACTTGGGATTGTGGATGTTTAACGTTGTGGAGCAAAATATTAAAGTGCGATTGGGGACCTATAGAGCTGTCTTTTGGATTGACTGCACAGGAGCAACCAATGTAGAGACAATTTGGTAAGAATGAAATATTGTGGTGGTCCACTGGATGTATGGATCCCCCCCCCCATCCCTCTTTTTTTTTTTTTTTTTTTTTTTTTCCCCCCATTCCAATAGGGTTAATAATAAACACAGTTTCTAGTAGTGTGAAGGAGACAAGGGCCTCTTGTCAGTATTTTATTTTTGTCTGTCTCTCCATAAGAGAGAATTATCTTTGCTGTCTCTCCAGGTGACAGATGTCAGACATTAATGGTCAGAGAATTAAAATCTCCTTTATTTGCTAGGGTCAGCATTTAAAATTCCTTAGCGCAAATCTCAACAGGGAAACAGTATTCAAAACCTTATGCCGCGTACACACGGTCGAACTTTTCGTCTACAAAAGTCCGACAGCCTGTCCGACAGACTTCCGGCGGACTTTCGGCGGACTTGCAGCAGACTTTCTAATGAACGGACTTGCCTACACACGACCACACAAAAGTCCGACGGATTCGTACGTGATGACGTACACCGGACTAAAATAAGGAAGTTCATAGCCAGTAGCCAATAGCTGCCCTAACATGGGTTTTTGTCCGTCGGACTAGCACACAGACGAGCGGATTTCGGGGTCCGTCGTAGTTACGACGTAAAGATTTGAAGCATGTTTCAAATCTAAAGTCCGTCGGATTTGAGGCTGAAAAAGTCTGCTGAAAGTCTGGAGAAGCCCACACACGATCGGATTACCAGACAGCTTTAGTCCGTCGGCGTCCGTTGGACTTTTGTAGACGAAAAGTCCGACCGTGTGTACGCGGCATTACAGTTCTAACTTAACTGTTCTTCTATCCAAAAAAAAAAAAAGTTGCTTTACTTGGCCCTTATAAAAATGCTGCCGCAATTATAAGAGCATTTACAGTTTTCTTTTTGCCCCCTTGAAAGGTCCCACATATACTGGTTTATTCTGCCAGTGAAGTCAACCTAATGCAGTTTCCTGTGATGGGTGACCATAATGTTGCACTTCTTTTGAATTCAGAACAGAGTTGCCACCCTTTTGTAAGCTGTGCCTGCTTGCACTAGGCTTAGTTTACTTGCGTTTTCTCTCTGAAAAGTGAAAAGCGATTACTTTTCAGAGGGCAGTACAGGTGCAGCTGACAGGCATTCAGGGGGCGATCCTGTGCTGTAACCGTGAGCCTAGTGTTGGGCTTGTGGTTGCAGTGTAGCCCTATTAGGTTGAGTTCAGTGGCTGTACTACCTGTCAAATGTGACAACGTATATTTTTCTTGCCGTGTCACGTAGCAAAGCATTGCAGCCACAGCATGTGTAGGACCCCCCCCCCCTCTTTAAATGAGCCCCTACATTTAGATGAAAAAAAATTTTGAAGGGGTCATAAGTATCAAATTTTTACTGCCGATTCACAAGTCCTGTAGTATACCAATCAGCCGATGGTCACACGTAGTCCTGCCCATGGCCTCCTGGATTGACAGCTCTGCCATTGTTGCTGAAACAGGCTTGTGTATCACATAGTAACTGAATGTGGTACTTATTTAGTCTTTCACCGGAGAGCCTTTAGTTGTACTTTGATCTCTAGAGCAGTGTACAGTAGACCATATGGAGACGCTCTTCAGCACATAAACAGCTAGTCATAGGTGAACTTGTACAGCAATATATACTATGCCCACACTAAGTGCTTGTCTCAATACAAAAATTGCAACGTGGCTCTGCTTTATTGCTAGACAAACCAAACCTAACCCTTTCCTGAACTCTTCTGTTAAGGTTTTATGACCGAGTCTCAATTTATATAGCCGTCAAATTCCAAGTCTGCAGTAGAAGGAGCACAGAACCCTAGACTCCTAAACTTTCCTTTTTAACTCCCCCACATAGTCAAATGCCTTAACTGTTTCCGTTCCTCCTCCTCCTTACCATACCCACGGTCTTAGTCGTGCTCGAGTTTTAAAGAGGTTTTCAAAAACGTTTGCATTTCAGATACAGTCTGTAATTTGAAGGGAGAGATTTTTCCTACACTTAAAGGACTTCCTCTGTCAGGAATTTAATCAGGTGGACTCCATAATCGGCTAGTGTTAAGCTGGTCATAGATTAGTCAGCTTTTTTTCATGCAGGTGGAACGAAAAAACGGACCCGATGGCTCCATCCACAAATTGGAGACAGCAGGAGGAATCCTTCCTGCTGTCTTTGTAGTCTGACAGTGGGGATACTTCCTTGCTGTCAGAATACACTGATCAGTCCTGAAGGCCGTGGCCTGCAGCACTGATTGAGCAGCTAAAATCCTACAGCGTGGTTGAACAGAAGTCAGTCAGTAGATTGACTTCTGTTCAACCACAATAGCTATAAATGGATCAAAATTCAGCCGGTTCCTGCTGCACCAGCGAATTGCGATCTGTGTATGGCCAGCTTAAAGTGGTTGTAAAGGCAGAAGGTTTTTTGTTTATCTTAATGCATTCTATACATTAAGATAAAAAGACTCCTGTGTGCTGCAGCCCCCTCATGATTGGCGCCATTGGCTGCCACTGCTGTCAAAGTCAGCTAGCCAATCATAGAAAAGAGGGGGAGTGGCTTCATGTCCGAATGTTCACAGGGAGCTGTGACTTCACTCGGGTGCCCTCATAGCAAGAAACAAACAGGTGATAAAAAGAACTAATACACTCTGCAGTCAAATATAATTGAAACAGACTGGAGGCAAGAATAGCCCCGTCTTTGTAGATCTAGAGACAATTGCTAACACCAACAATGATGGGTGTGTTCCTCTGAATTCATATAACATATGGCAAAAAAATAGGAGAAAAAGTGAATTCATCAATGAGGGACATGCAATGGTCAGATCATGTAAATACTATTTATTGAAAAAAACTCACTTTAAACACCAATCCAAAAAAGATATACTGTAAAGACAGGTACCATCACCAATTAAAATGACAACTTGGTCATACACAAACGCAGATGGCCACCTATCACAGCCAACCACTCACACCACGCAAGTAGACTCATGCATAATGATTAGATACTGATGATGCTCTGATGAAATCCGAGTCACGGATGAAACGCGTCAGCATGACGCCATCACGCTGCCCATAGCGCTCCTGCAGACTAGCAGACCCGCCTACCAGCCCTGACACCATTGGCCCAGGATCATTGTGGCCGGTTGAATCAGCTCGTGGAAACGGAACGAGGGGAACTGACGGTGTGAGGAGATTGGGCTTTGCCCGCTGCATTCTCCCGGGACTACCCTCTCCTATTTTTATCCTTATCACGCCGCCAATGGATGTGCACCGTGGATGACCCCCCGGAGGATGGAACACCATGCAACCAAGCATCTGACAAGTGGGAGATGGTGAGATCTTCATTCCCTGCTCCTGACGTGGACTGCAGCCAACACCGGGTGAGATCTTACCTGTCTTTATCCCAAGTCTGGGACAGTTATTTCTTATGACCACCTGGTATCCACCACAAGATACCCGGTCCACCCAGCGAGCCATTTAGCTCAGTCCAGGACTCACCAGTAGTACTCCCCTGCATCCTCACCTTCCGCTCCTCCACATCTCGGCCTCTAGTGCTGTGAGCCACTACTGATTCAGAGAAACTCTCATTACACAGCTGTGTATTCCTGAAATGCTTCGAAGTTGCTGCTGAGTCAGCCCCTGGTCCCTCTGTCCCTGGCTCCCACCCCATTGCCCCCCCCCCCCTTCCTCCTCAGTGGTCTGCTCTGGGTTTCCCAGTCCCCAAAGATCCTCATTGGGCCTACTATGTCTGTCACCACAACACCTATCATCCAAGGAACACTCAATGCTACTAGCTGCTGCCTTTCCGTGAAATTTAAGGACTCCAGCAAATCAGTACATTCAATTTATTCTGTAACTATCCTTATCTAATCATTATGCATGAGTCTACTTGCGTGGTGTGAGTGGTTGGCTGTGATAGGTGGCCATCTGCGTCTGTGTATGACCAAGTTGTCATTTTAATTGGTGATGGTACCTGTCTTTACAGTATATCTTTTTTGGATTGGTGTTTAAAGTGAGTTTTTTTCAATAAATAGTATTTACATGATCTGACCATTGCATGTCCCTCATTGATGAATTCACTTTTTCTCCTGTTTTTTTTTTTTTTTTTTTTTGCCCTCATAGCAAGCTGCTTGCTGTGGGGGCAGTAAACAGGAGGGAGGTTCCAGGAGCACAGAAGAGGGACCCAAGAAGAGGAGGATCTGGGCTGCTCTGTGCAAATCCACTGCAACAGAGCAGGTAAGTATAACATGTTTGTAAAGTCTCAGTTTTTTCCTATAAAAACAATCTCTTTTAAATAAATGGTTTGTAAGGAAAGTTTTATAGAGGGGAGGGGGGTGAGCCAGGTACTTAGAGACTTGGAGCTCAAAATACATTGTGCTATCATGTTAAATCCTGTCCCGCAGGAGACAGTAGGAAGAGCACTTTGTCTATTCTTTCTAAGACCCCTTTCACACTGGGGCCACGTGTGCGGTAAAGCGCCACTTTTCGGCCACTAGCAGGGCACTTTTAACCCCAAAGAAGGGGTTAAACACCCGTGTTGCGGCTCTTCCGAAGTGCTTTTCAGGCGCTTCGGAAGCGCTGCCCATTCATTCCAATGGGCCAGGGAGTTTTGGGAGCACTAAATACAGCACTTCCAACCCGCCCCAAAGATGCTGCTTGCAAGACTTTTTCTGGAACGTCACGCAAGTGCACTGCCCAAGTGTGAAAAGTCACACTTAAATTAATGGTAGGCGGTTTTTTAGGCGCTTAGCAGAGGCTATTTCCAGCGCTAAATCGCCTGAAAATGACCCCAGTGTGAAAGGAGTATAAGTGGTGGTTTTCCTGAGATATGTGGTTGACAGCGCCACCCGTCTCCCCAAATATATAATTTAGCAGCGATTGACCACGCTTTTCTTGGGCAACAGACACTTCCCGGAGACAAGTACCATCGTTGGGTATGCAGGGGGAGTGGTGTGACTGTTCCTCTGTCCACTCTCTCTCTTTTTTTTTTTTTTTTTTTTTTTGTCTTTTAAGTAATGATAGGCTCAGCTGGATCCACTGCCCGGTGATCCAGCTTCATTGGGTGTTAGGGTGCATTCGGCTGGTCTACATAGTCTCACTGGTTGCTAGGATGCAGGAAACTTGACCGCACATCATTTTTGGTTGCTAGGAGGCAAGCGGCCACATAGCGTCAATGGTTGCTGGGACGCAGGCGGCCAGGCAATGCAGCATATTTAAAAGCTAGGAGGCAGGAGGTTGAACTGCACAGTGTCATGCTTTCAGATGGTGTGAGAAGCTTGGTCACCTGCACCAAAACAACCAGTTCAGGCTCAGCCAGCTGTGTCACAGCAACCAAGGACACCATGTGATCTGGTCACCTACATCCCAGCAGCCAAAGATGCTGTTTGGCCTGTTTGTGTCATCATAGCAAGCAATCTGCTTGAAAGGACAGAGGGACTGGAACAAGGGATCTGATGGTAGGCTCTCTGAACTGGGGCCATAGACAATTGTGTTCCACCTTTGCTCAACGTTTCGGGATTGACCACCAATTTTTGAGCTTCTATCAGGAGAGGTGCAGAGAAGCAGGATAGGCGAGAAATGGTTAAGGCCTCATGCACCCGGATGTTTATTTAATTCTCCTAGAAGCCAGCAGCATTTTTTCAGAAAAAAAGCCTGACGCTTGTAAAAGTGTTTATAACTTTTACAAGCTTTTTAGCTTTTACAGACGTCAAGCTCTTGGGCGTTAATTTCATTAGCCAGAATAAATAATTTATCCTGGTCATTGAAATGAATTAATGCTCAAGCACTAACATTTTAGCAGCTGTTGGGGAAGAAAAAAACACTTGAAGCTACTAACTCTGCTGCTCTTGGACGCACTGGCAGTTTTTTTTTTTTTTTTTTTTTTCCTACCACTAAACGCTGCTAAAAACCTGTGTGCATAGACACCTAGGGTAACATTGAGGGACGTTTAGAGGCAGGAATAAAAACAAAAAGTCAGATGCCCCTAGAAGCAGCTGTAGAAATGTCTAGTGTGCATGAGGCCTAAGGATTCCTTCACATTTCAATAGTGTTTCATATCTTTGTCTGTAATAGCCTTGCCAATGAATGTATAGACCTGTAATAAATTTGATGTATATGAAAGGGCTAAAACCTGTTTTTAATGTACATGTGTTGAAAGATGTACATTTTATTTATTTTTTATATTTTGCTTTGACATACATTTTGAAAAGACACCGCCACCTTACCATGCAGGTCAAAGTGGAATTTTCTCTGGAAAGACCCCGATCCCTTATAATCCATCCATCTTGCCTGTACTCCCTTGCAGCTCCGTCATCTTGTCACAGCCAGCACTGGAATTAGTGGTATCTCCTACCAGAGGAAGTGGTGACGACTTATGCCCACTCTTGTGACAGTGCTCAGGCCTAGCAATTGGCTGTAAGGCCTGCATACTTCTATAGGAAAGAAGGTCACGTGCTCCTCATACTCAGAAGTGCCTTGTAGTGTTGGCAGCTGCAGCAGAGGAAGAGCAAGCAAGGGGGTGTTGCAAAAGTGGATCTATCATCTGGTATATATAAGTAATGTGCAAAACTTACGGTATTTCCCTCCTACTAAAGCATTTTTAAGGAGGAGCATCGTGTCCTTTATCTGCATCCTCCCCAAAACGACACCATCTTTACATTCAGGGTCAGCATATACTACTTGGGGGAGAAACCAGAAAGCGCCACCTGAGTGTAGTATTAAAAGCTGCTTTAATGGCAAGGTATCATAATACACTTACAAGAGGTAAGAACATAAAAAGTTCATCTGTATAGATGTGTGGAGTCCGTCTGGAGGTCCCTGGATCCAGATCCGGTCACTAGTGTGGCCAATAGAAGGAGCTGAAGCTCAGAGTGCATAGCCTGCCAGTTCTTTTCTCCCTCTCTGTGGACATTCCCCTGGATGTACACCTGTGACCCGTGACGTCATCCATGAGTGCCTGACGCTGGTTCCGGCTCTCACCTGGTGGCCACAGGACATGCAGAACCACCGGAATACAACATACAGCCACGCAAGTGACTGGATCCAGATCCAGGGACCTCCAGACAGACTCCACATATCTGTACAGATGAGCTGTTTATGTTCTTACCTCTTGTAAGTGTATTATGATACCTTGCCATTAAAGCAGCTTTTAATACAGGTGGCGCTTGTGTAAGTGCTTATTGAGCATACGATTGAGCTTTATTACATTTTTACTCCTGTCATGAGTAAACAATTTTAGTTTTAGTTCAGTCACACTAGGCCCTACTTTACCGTTCTTGATGAGAACAAAACTGTTGCTTTTTGTCTGAATGAACCGTCATATGTCTGTGAGGAATCTAGAGTCTTCCATCATCCTGCTGACCCTGTCAGGAACTGAGCTGTTATTCTTCCTCACTTCCCATGCTGGTCAGGGAATGCATGTCTGTTTTTTCCCTCCATGGTTGCTTTGTGTACCAGCCCCACATGTTACTTCATGACATCACCATTTTGGTTGCAGTGCCTTTAAACTTGGTGCGACCTCATTGCAGTTCAGCTCCATTCATCCTATGACAAACTGATAGCAATTTGACCCCCCGGTACATGGCCACAGTCCCCATATAGTAAAGTTGGCAGTATACCTCAGGAAGATCTCCTCTTCCTGCCCGGACACATAGATATGAATGTTCGTGTTAAGCCTGTGGCGGAAGGAGGAGATGCTGATGACTCTGGAGGGACTACAGTAATTAGGCAAGATTTTCTGGCCTGTCCGCCTGCTCTTTTTTTTTTTTCCTTAAAGCGGACCGCTCTTTCTTCCCAAACAAAAAACCACAGGTGCATGCACCTCTGTATCTATAAACATGGCCGTTCACGGTTTAATAAAATGATTTATTACAAAACTTACTTTTGAATTACATCAACATTCTAGCCTTCCCAGGCATTGGTGACATAGCCTTGGCCTCTCAACCACCCCCTGGGATGGCCACATCACCAGTGCCTTCCAGGGAGGTTCCATGCATAAACTGCGAGATGGGTTTTTTTTGTTCTTAATTTATACCTTTGTCGTGGCTTTAGCAATATGAGTTTAGGCTGGCATAATGTCCTTTTTACATTGCCACAGATCTTGTACAGTGCATGAGCGAGATCTGGCACTGACATCAGTGGTCCGGGAAAAAAATGAAGAATCTATCCACCGATCTCTATTTAGGATGGTTGCATGGGAATGCAAAAGAAAAAGTTGGCCATTGATGACCTCTCTACAGTATATACAAAAGAAGAAGCTAGCCACTGATGATCTATTTAGGCTGGTTTCATGGGAATATAAAAGAAGAAGCTGTCCACTATTGACATCTGTATAGTATACAAAAAGAAGCTGGCCACTGATGACACCCTGACCGTGTATGTATAAAAGAAACTGGTCACCAATCTCTCTATTTAAAATGATGGCATGGGAATACAAAAGAAGAAGCTGGCCACTGATGGTATCTCTCTATAGTATATAAAAAATAAGCTGGCCACTGATGTCTCTATTTAAGATGGCGGCATTGGGAATACAAAAGATGCATCTGGCAACTGATGACCTCTTGACAGTACATACAAAAGAAGCTGGCCACTGATGTCTCTATTATTAAGGTGGTGGCATGAGAATGCAAAAGAAAAATCTGGCCACCTTTTGACATCTGTACAGCATATACAAAAGAAGCTGGCCACTGATGACATCTTGACAGTATATATATAAAAGAAGCTGGCCACTGATGTCTCAATTTAAGATGGCGGCATGGGAATACCATCAGTGGCCAGCTTCTTCTTGTGTCTCTACAGTATATAAAAAAGCTAGCCACTGATGTCTCAATTGAAGATGGTGGCATGGGATGAGAGGCACAAGAAAAGGGGTGCGTTAACATGTGGGTGCATTCAGAACATGAAGGCAAGAATTTCCAATTGCATTTCTTTATTTTGCAATTTGTATATACAATAGTACTGGCAGTTTCATATGGTAAGAAAGGGGTGGGAAGGTCCGCTTTAAAAAATAAAATAAAAAGTTTGGTCATGGAGTACTAGAGTGCCATGCTCACTCCTATTTTGGACATTAAATGATTGTTTTCCAAACCTGACTTTAAAAACAAGAGAATCCCTTATTATTCTAAATCTGGGGCTTTTATACAGTCAACAATCTCCACAATTGAGAGGCCTAAGCCCCTCATTTAGTTCCTAGTCTGTGGTTAAGACTCAGTAGGAGTCACTGCCTGCACTCTCACACAATGTAATTCTGCAGATCAGGAGCAGAGCCTGATGTATAGAATGTACTTGGATAATGGGGCTTGTGAGAGAGGCAGCTCCCGACACTGCATTGTTATGCTAATAGGCTCTCTGCAACACTCATTGTGCGGGCTGAGTGTTTTATTAACACCATAATATTGTTATTAATACATGCAGAGAGCGGCCATGGAGAGGCTCGGATCCCTTAGGCATCAGATCAGTATTCCAGCTGTGCCAGCCACTAAAGAAAGAAATACTAAAGAAATAATATCTCCCGTATCTTCCTCTTTAACTTCGGGCACACTAGACAGCCGGGCCCAAAGTGCAGGGGGGAAACAAAGGATGTACCCAGGAGCCTCCTTTCTTGTTAAAGGCTTAAGCTAACTAGCCTCATTAGAAAGTGGTCGTTTATTAATTGTTGGTTTTCAAATGGATAATGGGGAAAATTCAATGACAGTTTCCGACAGCAGTGATGAGAAAAGTTGAAGACGAAGAATAGAAAATTTTTCCTTTCTCTTATCCAAATAAATGAAATTCCAACCGAGGGCACGTTCACATTAGAATTTGCTCTCTGTGATCAACGTTCAGATTGCTCTTCAGAGAGCGTTTACTAGGCAGTAAAGCGGCGTTGTATCACCTCCTCGCCGCCTGCTTTAACCCCTTGATCTCCACACTAGTGTGCCCCAACTACTTGCAATGCAGAGCCCCATTTGAATGGGTTGTGTTTGGATGCTATTCTGCCAAAACTGACAAGGGGTATTATTTCTGCCTTGGCCATGCCCCGGCTGCTGCCTCTGCAGCTACAGGAGGTTGGCGAAGAAACCTTATGGTTGGGCCACAATTTTTTTAATCAACCCTCAACTGCTAGTGTGATCGAGCCCTGAATGTGATTTCTGTCTGGGAAAACCCATAATCATTTCAGTGTGTGTGTGATGTGTAAAGTTTGATCTGGAAGCAGAACTTTGTTCAAAAACCTTAGGTTTTTTTTTTTTGGTAGGGTCCCAGGCATAAACCTTCCATTATTTATTTCAGGTACTTGTATAGCGCCGTCAATTTACGCAGCGCTTTACATATACATTGTACATTCACATCAGTCCCAACCCTCAAGGAGCTTACAATCTAAGGTCCCTAAATCACATTCATATACTAGGGACAATTTAGACAGGATCCAATTAACCTACCAGCATATCTTTGGAGTGTGGGAGGAAACCGGAGTACCCGGAGGAAACCCACGCAGGCACAGGGAGAACATGTAAACTCCAGGCAGGTAGTGTTGAACCAGCGACCCTTCTTACTGCTAGGCGAAAGTGCTACCCACTACACCACTGTGCCGCCATTAAAATTCAAACCATGGCATGGTAATCAAACAAACACTTTATGGGCTTCCTCACGAAATATGTCAAGTCACTGATGATTTGATGGCTTACTTCACTGATTTTTAAGATCTTCTGTGCAAACATTAAAATTAAAATCTACCTCTATTTGGCTAGCCTTAGAAAATGGCATGCGAAAGGACAAAATATTCCCCTTTTATGGGTAAGCCAGCACTTTGGTGTGGGCATACTCTTAAACCACTAACTACTGGATAACATTGTGTGGGTAATCTTTGGACAAGTTATCCCATAGCATCTTGACTAGGTTTGCGTGTTTAATATATTATATAGTAATCTTTATGCTGTATGGACCGTCATAACCTCATGGTTGTACATTCCATGGAATGAAGAGGCAGGTTGTTGAGGTCACAATCTTTAACTCGTCCAATTAGAGAACGCTTTTCAGCCATTGGGAGAACTCCTATGTTCACACAGCTGTTCAGCTTGGAACCGAGAAGCTAGTGGGGATCACTGTAGTATCCATGCCTTCTACAGTGATTTCCATCTTCTACAGGGATCCCAAAGGTATGGTATTTCCAAGCTGAAGCAATGTAACTGTGCAGCAATTTCCAAGGTAAACTTCAGCTTTAAGGCCTAGTACGTACAGGCAGGTATTTTTTTCGTTCAACCCAGGGGCTGAACAAAAAAAAAAAAAAAAATTGAGCTTGCTGTACTAACTATGTGATGTTAGTACAGCAAACTCCTTGCTGAGCTATTGTGTTCTGACAGGGAGACTGGCAATGGCTGCGAACGCTGATCGGATGTCGACCGGCAGCTGTCTTTCCAGCATGCCCGTTCAACAGAAGCTGGACAGGCAGCTGTACACAGGGGCCGGATGTCGGCTGGTTTCTGTTGAACCGGCTTGTAATCGGCCCGTGTGTACCAGGCTTAAGAATTGGGTTTCTAAAAAGTGGAACTAATGTTCTTTAGCAAGGAACATATAGTCCACATGAATTATGCTACCAAAATTAGAATTGTTGTGTGCTGTAAATTGCATCCAGCATTGCTCCAGTTTCTTCTTACTAGAGGCTGCCATTTTGCTGAAGCCCAGAACCACTGCACAGCCATTAATCATAAAGCAGAGCTAAACCTGTCGCTTTTTTAAAACCATTAAAAAAAACAAAAAAAAACAAATCTTTTGATAATCAGCCAGAGATCTGGGGATAAAGGCGCCACATCCCGAAAATACACAAAATGTTTTTAAATACACAGATGGGATATTTGCTGGAAAAGGCAATATACCAAGATATTCAAATTGTAAAATCACAAAAAATGTTATACATCTACCAAAATGAAAAAACAATTTGATCATAAAAAAACATCATAATGAAATTCATGCGGTCGTAATATGTGTACAGTATTTTCCGCTCAACATATTTCATCATTGAATGGCTTCCTCAGGAGACATGAAGCACTTTTATAGAATATCGTATCACTACAAATAAATGAAAAAGTCACATTATAAATTGAATATATAGATTATATTGAGATGTTTCAATATTATTGTACAAACTAGTTAAAAAAATGACATGCCAAGAATGTAACTGTCATACTTGCTTGTGTCCTCAACCAACTGTCAAACCATCAAATGGCTGGTGTCATAACTGACCACATGTGCAGCACCATGGTAGTTGCTGATCAAACAGAAGCAGCTTCCTTAGCTGTAAAAGCTAGGAGGGGTAATTCCGCTTCTAAAGGAACTTTGACACTGAGGCGGTGGGGGTGTTAGTGGTAGAGCGCCGCTAGCTTTACTGGCGCTTTACCGCTGTTTAAGCGGCGCTTTGCCACCACTAGCGGTACACGTTTAACAACCCCCCCCCCCCCCCGAAGGGGTTAAAAAAGGGGGTTCAAAGCGCCGCTGCCGAAGCACATTTGTGGTAAAGACTATTGGGTCATTACTTTGTTTTATCAGAGGGTGAATGACTCTGAACAGATCCTGTTAATAGGGATTATTGACTAGCATAGGGAGAACAGCAGTGTTGTAGATTGTTGATGCCTTCAGTGCCAGATAAAGATCAGTGGGATTTGTAACCAGCATGAGGAAAGGTGCCCATCTATACCACAGCTATAATCTCTAAGGTAGGGGTAGGCAACCTTGCAGAGGCGAATGCCTGCCGGTCTGTACCCCCTACAGAAGGGGTAGGCTACCTTTTTGGAGGGGTGAAGACCTACCTGCCCATCTGTTACAGCTGCACTCCCTATAGCATGGGTAGGCTACCTTGGAGGGGAGAAGACCTACCGTCCCTGTCTGTACTACAGCTATACTCCCTACTGAGTTCAAAGATGCATATCGGAGGTATCAGCGTGGTCTACAGAGTGATGCAGAACACTGCAGAAGATACTCTGTCATTATAAATGTTTTTGCTTGTGGATTCAGTTCTTAACAGTATATGCTGCAGGTTTGTATCCACTGACTTCTGCTTTATATACGTAGGTTTTATTCAATGGGCAGTTTTTCACAGCAGTCATTGCAAACATACTAGGTCAGAGCTATGACAGTTGAGCACTCAGGCAGGGTACTGTCTACTTCATGCAAATTGTATAATCGTAAAAAAAAAAAACCTCTTCTGCTTAAAGAGTCTAAACCTGTCATACACACGTCAATCAACATGATATATGACCTTGCATACTAAAGCAAATCTCAGATTTCTCTGTTTACTATGGAGGACAATAAAAAGCAATTGGTCAATTACTGCAGATGGATTTATGAGCTCATTAGTCTTTGTCCTAACTGTACCCATGAATGGTGTATTTCATTGTCGTTGTTGCGTGGTATATGCGGACTCTCATTCAAGGTTTGTGGTTACAGTTTTAATTGTGTTCTTCTTATTATTCTGGTCAATCCTAAAACATCCAGTTAGTACTCTAGTAAACATCTGGATCTTCCACATGGTACCACATGAGATCGTATGTAGCCAAAGAAACAATCTGGCTTTAGGGCACTTAGCTGGATGTGCCGGTGCATAGTTACCTCTGTTGTTGCATTAGTGGAATATTGGCATAGGATCTGAGCTTGTTTTAAATTAAAAATACAAATGTGAAATTTGTATTCATTTCTTTTTAAAACCTTTGACTGTTTTCATTCTTGTACTGGTGGATTCATCCACAGGCTTTTGTTCTCTTCATTCCTTTAGTTAGCAGTATTCTTGGTTGCTTCTTATTGTTAGACATTCCAGGAATTCAGAAGGCTTAAGAGTCTGTCCTGGAATTATAAACCATCTGCTTCCAAGTTTCTGAAAGCATTTTTGGAAGAAACAGATGTGGCTGTTTGTTTTTTTTTTTTTTTGCTCCGCTCTTATTGAAATGGCTATCTTCAGACTTTAAACCATGATATCCAACCTGGTAGAGACGAGGAATGTCCATTAGTGTATTACACGGGTGCTTCCATGGAGTCCTGTATATAATGTCAGTACATGTATGTACTGTTACACAATATACTTGTTATACAAATTTATTTTTATTTTTTTTAATATTGACTGGATGTAAAATATGGTTGAGGAAAGGAAGGATTGGCTATCTGTAATACAAATTGAAGTATCCATAGATGCTGTCCTGATACTACAAATGTATGCATTTTCAGACGATCATATAGAACTATAGAGACTAGTATCAGTTTGAACATAATGGTGCTTCTCAAAACAAGAGAAAAACCGTGGTAAAACAATAATGGGCAGGACTGTGTCTCCAGTGGTCCAACCCAGGATGTCAACAAAAAAAATGAGATGTGGCTATATATCTTCCAGTTCCCCAAATAAATAGAACATATACTCCCAACTATTTATAACACTGCTTACATAGCAGGATTCAATATAAAGTGTGGAAAGACACGTTGCAGATGGTCTTGTACAAAGGTCTTTAAGGCTGCCAGGTCCACTGGAAGACCTCAAGTGTGTCTACTAATGTAATAACATTTTGTTTATTGATTTAAAGCTTTGTGTTGACTAGGAGGGATCTCCAAACATTCTAAATCAAAGGCCAGTTTACTGTCCTTCAAACTTTGGGGAGGACGGACTGTGGCCAGTGGACGTAGAAAATGTCCTGGTGTCAGTGGGAGTAAACCTTGCCCCATCTTTGTTATTAGGGGGAGGGTGAGTGCTCCATCATTGGTGTCAGTGGGAGGAATAGTGCCCCATTGGTGTCAGAGGAATAGAGTGGCAGGAACTACCCCTCTGTTGCTGAGAGTGGGGGGAATAATGCCCCAAGGGCTGGATAAATGCAAAGGGCAGCACCTGGCCGCTGGTGAAGACCATTGCACTGGGTAAATCTGCATTATGCCCCAGTTTAGCGATATTTGATCTAACAGCTGCCATGTGAATGGGATAATACATGTGTGTTTTTTTGTTTTTTTTTTTTAAGCCGTTGGCTCTAATATATATACCAAAATTGCTCTTTTTATGTAGTGTACGCTAACAGGCCAATGTATATCAGTATTACCACCAAGGATAAGCTTTTCTCCTATCAACTGTGCAGCGCACCCTATAATATTTGCACGTTGTCCAATTTAGCCCTGGTCCCCTCTCCCTGACCTTTTCCAGACCACAGGGCTTCTTCAAAGAGTGATGATGAGTGAAGAATAGTAATGCAAAACCACCAATTACATGTAATTTACCTTTTTGTTTGTACAGCTTTTCATTGATAATAGGTTCTTTAAGGCAAGGTTTTCATGCCAAGTTCATGTATTTATTTTAGTATTTTTAACCCTTAATGGTGCTCTGAGGAATGCATTAGAGGATGATCAAACTGTATGGGTCAGTCATTTCAGTTTTTATAAAAGCCTCATGTTGGTAATTGGAATCTGAAGGGTTGATTGAGATGTTGTAGATTGTCCGCCATTGTTTCTCTTTGCAGTTTGACTTGCGGTGGATAGTTTTTTAATGGGGGGGGGGGGGGGGGGGGAGCTAGCTGCACCCTCTCTGTACTGGCATTGTGACTTCCTGATGGTGGCAGGCTGCCAGATCTCACTGCAGGCCCACTGTGAACCCTCGAACATACAGGATGGGATGTTATCAAGGGTTTTCATGTCACTGTATTTGTAGATAAACTACTATTCAGGCCTTTTTATATGCTGAAACAAGGACCCCTCACCTGTTATTGGTTTTTATGCAGTATATGTAGGAAGACTTCAGATGCCTATATTGTACTGAGCCTGACAGTGAAGAAGTTTATAGAATTGTTTGAAAAGAAGAAATGAAGGTCACTTGACTTAAAGGGCAGAGGAGCAACCTATTACATTTTTTCTCTTTGTGAAATTAGGGGATTTAAGCTGAAATTGAGGGAACCATTATAGGGGTACTTGCTTTTAACATGGATGCAGCCATATGCGAAGCAAAATTCGCACCTCAGAGGGCTTTTCCACCAAAAATTGCAATTCTTTGCTGAGAACAAGTGCTACAGAAAAACATTTGAATTCTCATGTCTGTGAACTGTGCCTGTGCTGGAAAAGGCAGCAATGCATTTGGCTTGAACAAGCACTCGAAAAACAATAAGTGGAATCTGTATTGAAGCACACATTGGGTATCCAATTTTGACCATACAGGAGAAACTGTCACCCCGAGAATGAGGACAATTGCCCATTGTCTAAACCAGCCTTTGTCAACACAGAGGAACCTTTGACATAACGCAGTCTCAGGGAACCCCTGCTAAAAATGACTATATCTACAACTCATGATACATTAGTGCGATGGTCAAAAGGAAGAATGCTCCTAATACTTGTCATCATTGGGAAGAGTTACCCCCTTGCAGAAAGCTGAAAAGATCAATGGTGCCAGTGAGAACTTATCTGAGAGGCCGAAATTGCTGAACACCCTGGTCAAGCAAGTTGCCAGATGAACTGGCAGTAGAGCATGCACTGCAACATCTCAGTGAGAAGAGGAAAAGACCAAGTCACACAGACAGGGTTTGATTTACTAAAACTGGGGAGTGCAAAATCTTGTGGCACTCTGTATAGAAACCAATCAGCTTCCAGTGTTTTTTTTTTTTTGTCAAAGCCTAATTGAATATGCTGAAGTGAGAAGCTGATTGGCTACTATGCACAGCTGCACCAGATTTTGCACTCTCCAGTTTTAATCAATCAACCCCATAGTTTCTAGCAAGTTAGATTGTCTGTGACCGATAAGAGTTTTCTATGGTCAGAACCACTCTTAAGGCCCAGCTCACACTGATTCGAGTTCATAACGAATGCGATGCGTTTTAAATTCGCATGTCATCCCTAGAGTCATTGTTTTCAATGACGGTCGTTCACATACATGCTTTGTGATTCCTCTACGAATGCGATGCGATTAAAAAAAAGGGTCTTGTGCGAGTTTACTGCGTTGCAAATTTAGTCTCCATAGACATCAATTTAAATCGTTCTTGAATCGCATTGATGGTTCACATATGTGCGAATTCGTCACCTCCAGCTCCTCCTCCACACTCAACACACTCCACAAAAACCAGGAAGAGAACAGGAAGTTTGGGTTCCATTGGCCAGACAGAAATCGCAGTCACCTCCCAAAATGACAACGTATTCCAGTAGAATCGCAGTAAATTTGCAACAAACACGTAATGAATTCGCTCAGAAGATTTGCAACGTAATCGGGTCAAAATCGCGCTAAATTCACAACGCATCAGTGTGAACCGGGCCTTACTGCTTTCCTAGATGGCTCTCTACTCCCCGGAGTGCTATATCATAGAAGGGATCTGGACATATATGACCGCCCTAATGATGGGTCTCTTGATAGAGTATCATTAAAATGTTGCAGGGGGTCCCTTGGATTAGAAGAAATGCTGTTAGAACATTAACGTTTATTATTTATTATTATTTCAGTTACTTGTATAGCGCTGTCAATTTACGCAGCGCTTTACACATACATTGTACATTCACATTCATATATAAAGTAAAGATGTCTAAATTGTCTATTCCCAGATTCATTTAAAAAAATTAAAAATCAAATGATTTCTGGACCACTTGGCATATTTGATTTGCATGTTATAATAATATGTTTGGTTTTGATAGCATTTATTTATATTATTATTATTGTCTTCTATTTTTTCTGTTCATAGTTGCAACAATTTTTTTTATTTTTTTGTAGCCACATCATCCTAGATTTTCACCAATAAGCTGTGTTGGCGACCATGAGCAATCTTTGGGTTCCATAGGCTACCTTTTGAATAGTCACGCACATTCAACTTTAAAACAAAACATATTCCGGATTCAGAAGATTGTGAGGCCTGCTGAGCAAGCTTTAACACGTGCCTGTGTGTTTTCTTAGTGTTGTGTTGCAGGCATGGGAGAGGCGACATGATGTCATGTTGATTTGTGTGGGGGGGGAGCTCTATTTTATGCAGCCCCAGGGATCCTTCTTGCGTATTTCTTGACTCTCCAATCTGCTGTAGTGGCTTTCTTCTCTGTCCCATTGACCTGTCATCCTGCTGGGGTAAAAATTAAAAAGGAATTTCTTTGATTTGAGCCCAGCCTCGGTCATTGAACTGGGAGTGCAGATAGGGAGGAGCACTTTATTGTGGATCTACATCCTACGTGATGATTAGTAAATGGATGGCTGTGCATCCTGGGAGAAGACGTACAGAAGCAGCTGAATCACCAAATCGGATCAGAATATTTCATTCTCTTTCCACACAATGCTTTCGTTCGTATTGTATCCTTATTTCATTATCTTTGTAAAGGCAGATCAACCGTCGCCTTAAAGAATATTGTCACTTTTGCAGTCAAATTTGAGAAAGCCCCAATGTCGAATGGGACTGTAGGAAATTTTTTGTTGATCAGGCCCAATGGTTGTAGGCACTGATCCATGTAACCCGACAATGGAGGAGTCCCGCTGTCAGAATACAGTGGGGAATATTTCTCCAGCCATCTCACTTTATTTATTTTTTTTCCATGAGCCAGTGGGCTGAATTGTCTGTGGCCAGCCAGAGCTATCCCTCATTAACATGCAATGCATGAGGGCGATTTTCTAAATGTATAACCCTTTGTTAAGCCTGGTACACACTAATAGTAGTAGTATTTTGTTCAACCCAGTGGGATGAACGAGAAAAAACTGACCGCTTTGGTCGAAACTGCTGTACTAACAGTCCGACGTTAGTACAGTGATTTCCCCCCGCTGAGCTGTTGTGTTCTGGCGAGGGGAAAAGGCATTAGGATGGATGAATCTAGTTTCCAGATGATAATGAAGAGGTGCAAGCACAGTATAAACAGGGTTATTTAGGGTAAACATCACTCCACAGCTCCCTCCTAAACATTACATAGCAGGGAGAGCATTCAAGGACTTGAAACAGGACTTTTACACTCCCGTCCATTTAAAAAAAATAAATAAATTTAAATCCCCCCCCCCCCGGTGGTGAGTTCTACTAAGCTTAGATACTCGCCCACCCAGCAGATCCATCGCTGTTGAGCTGAGATTCTCCTCCGGCAGCGCTCAGTCCTGCGCTGCCATGTTTTAATGGGACATTATCGATAGGTGGCTGGCTGTTCCGGGTTCAGCCAGGACGCCTCCCGATGACGAGACCCTAGGCTCACCCCCTTGTTTTCTCAATGAAAGGCTATGCCTCTTGGGATATGTGCGTATCTCAGGAGGCAAAGGGAGGACAGTGCACATCATTCGCCTAGGTGAATGATGTGCAACTGGGGGCGGGGCCCAACAATTTATGTAAAAAAAAAAAACCCCAAAAAAACAAAGGTAAATATAAGGAAAAAACAAATAAAACAAGTGCTTTTCTATTTGGTAATACTCAAAGGGGTCTCAGAGGAGCGGCTCTGAATTTTATTGGAAGCCTATTTAGGATTAATAAATATCGACAATGAATGCAACTTTTCTAGGCAAATAAAACGACTTTTTGCATTTGCTGCCTTTGTTGAGCTCCAAATCCTTTGAGCCAGACAATGATTACATTTGCCAATCTATTGCAGACACCCAAGTTTATAATCACTTCTGTAGATGCTCATAGATGTTCATGCCACCTGGCTCTTTTAGATATCCTGCTGGCTCTTTGCTCTTGGGCTCTAACCATATTGTTTTTCACCATACTTGGTGTGAACTGATTCCTGTCATGAAAAGGAAACCTGGTGTATTTCTAATGAGCATGTATTTTGTGTTCGTATTGCAGTTTTTAATACTGATGTGCATGTTTGTAGATTAGGCATTAGAAGGCTCTAACGTTACAACTGACTACAAGCCAGTCCCTGTTTGACTACAAAAAATAATAAAAAACCTTTCTTGAGAGAGTGCCAAGGTCTGCCATGAATAACCTCGCTCCTTTTCAGGTGGATACTAAACCTCTCCGATGTGGTTGCTTAAGGCATCTTCAGAAGTTTCCCTGCAAGTTGCCCAGCTTTTGGATGCTGGATACCTGCCTCTCTGCCTTTTGGACAGCTTAGGGGCCACCTCAAGGTTCATGAATATAAAAAGGCTGTGTCTCTGAATGGATGATATGCTTTTTGTACTTCCTGTAAAATCTTTTTTCTTGGAGTCTTGAGGCTTTTAGCTTTCTCCTCTTTGTATTGGATATTTTCACTGTGCCGCTTCTTCACACTGCTTGATATAACTGACCAGTATGGTTAGAGGAAGGTTTATAGTTCTTAGGGGCTGGTCTTCATTTTTTTGTGCATATTGTCTACATTCCAGCAGGTGGCCGTACAACCCGTGGTTCACGAGTATGAAACGCTGTGTTCTTTAATGGACGCCATAAATATTTTTAAGGCAAGTACAATAATCCTTTTAATTCCTTTATTTTTGTCTGGCTGTTCTTGGGAAGTGACTTAAAGTGCTGAAGCATAGGTATTCAAGTCAGGAAAGGTGGAGAGAAATCAGAAATCCCCATTGGCATGCTTGCTCTGTAATATTGACTCAAAGCATTAAAGGGTGTACTTTCCATGACTAAGCACAACTGACCTCTAAAGCCCAGTTGGTTTGATTAGTGGGATTGCTCCATAATGTGCTGTGGCACGTTTCAGCGTACCATATCTACCCTACTTGAAAGAGGTGGTCTGGTTCATGGTTAATTTGGACTCTTATATGGTATACTATGTACCTACGTGATCACTAACAGCCCAAGCACAAAACCCGAATAATGGAGCAGATTAGATCCATTTGTGCCCACTCTGAGGTAATAAGGTACAGATGACCGAAGCTTACTCGGGCCCAGCACAGTGTGAGCACAGGAATGATTCTCTGGATCGGCACCCTATGAACGTGACACAGTCATGCTTGGGTATGGTACAGTGTGAGCACGGGAAGTGTGCTTGAGATTGGTACCATAGAAGGTGCTACAGTCAAGCTTGAGAACGTTACAGTGCGAGTGCGGGAATGTGCTCAGGATCAGCTCCATATGAAATGGTACAAGCATGCTTAGGAACATTGGTGTGAGCACGAGACGTGTTTGGGATCGGCTCCATATGAGGTGGTACAGTCATGCTTGGGCATGTCAGTGTGAGCGTGTGCAGTGTGCTCAGGATTGGCTCCATATGAGGTAGGACAGTGTGGGCATGGTAAGTGTGCTCGAGATCCGCACCATATGAGGTGCTATAGTCATGCTTCGGCACGTCAGTGTGAGCGTGTGCAGTGTGCTCAGGATTGGCTCCATATGAGGTAGTACAGTGAGGGCATGGTAATTGTGCTCAAGATCCGCACCATATGAGGTGGTATAGTCATGCTTGGGCACGTGAGCGTGGGAAGTGTGCTCAGGATCAGCACCATATGAGGTGGTACAGTGTGAGCATAGGAAGTGTGCTTGGGTTTGGCACCATATGAGGTGGTACATTGTTGGCATGGTAAGTGTGCTCGAGATCTGCACCATATGGGGTGGTATAGTCATGCTTGGGCACGTCAGTGTGAGCGTGGGAAGTGCGCTCAGGATCAGCTTCTTATGTGGTTGTACAGTCATGCTAGGGCATGGTAAAGGGTGAGCATGGGAAGTGTGCGCGGGATCGGCACCATATGAGGTGCTAAAGTCATGCTTGGGCACGTCAGTGTGAGCGTGTGCAGTGTGCTCAGGATTGGCTCCATATGAGGTAGTACAGTGAGGACATGGTAATTGTGCTCAAGATCCGCACCATATGAGGTGGTATAGTCATGCTTGGGCACGTGAGCGTGGGAAGTGTGCTCAGGATCGGCACCATATGAGGTGGTACAGTGTGAGCATAGGAAGTGTGCTTGGGTTTGGCACTATATGAGGTGGTATAGTAATGCTTGGGCACGTCAGTGTGAGCGTGGGAAGCCTGCTCAGGATCAGCTTCTTATGAGGTTGTACAGTCATGCTAGGGCATGGTACAGGGTGAGCATGGGAAGTGTGCGCGGGATGGGCACCATATGAGGTGGTGTAGTCCTGCTTGGACGAGGTACAAGGCAATCATGGCAAGTGTGAGCACACCCTTGGATGTTCACCATAACAGCCAGTTAATATTTTAGGATTATTAAGCACTTGCATTTTTTATATTTCTTTTTATGAAAAGTTCCTTTTCATAAAGTGTGGCTGAAGTAGTTATAAATGTCCCCAAGCAGGTTGTAATGTGCAGACATGGGGGTAAGTCACACATGTGCAAGTCACAAGCAAGTCTCAAGTCTTAACCTTCAAGTCATAAGCAAGTCCCAAGTTACTGTGGCGAAAAGCAAGCAAGTCAAGTCGAGTCCCTGCTAGAAGTCAAGCAAGTCAAGTCAAGTCATTTATTTTGGTCAAGTCACAAATTAAGTCAAAATACTGATCTACCCCATTTCCATCCTTAAAATTAGTTAAAAGTCAGTTTTCAGGAAAGGTTTTGTTTCATTTTCAACATTAACAAAACTGCTTAGTGCTTTTTTCTTGGCATATTTTGCCTAGGCCAAGACACAGCACTGGTGGTGCCAAGTCATTGCAAGTCAAATAGCCCAAGTCAAAGTCAAGTCGCAAGTCATTAGTGGCAAGTCAAAGTCAAGTCGAGTCATTTATTTAATTTTGTCAAGCAAGTCGCAAGTCCTCAAACAGGTGACTCGAGTCCGACTCGAGTCAAGTCATGTGACTTGAGTCCCCCACCTCTGGTAATGTGCCATGTATATTCCTAGTAAAATCCTACAATAATAGAACTAATGTTCTGCTGAATATACCAGGGCTAAAAGCCTTTTCACCTTTTTCACAGCGGTACATTAGTCATTTATATCATTTGTAGGGCTTTTTAGAAGCGCTTTTGCCTGAATGTCGCAGAAGTTCATTTATTTAGCTTGCCATCAGAGAGCACATGGCCTCCTCCATAACTGTATTACAGCCACATTAGGCATTAGTTTGCAAACGGTTGTCTTTTGTCTTGTATTCTTTTAATTACATTTGATCCACAGAAGAACAAGGCATCCTTCGCTGAATTCTAGCTGGAAGCTCTTGTCATGGCTTCCACTGTGAAGTGCTGTGTTTACAATGCCATCCGTTTCCTCTGTCATAGGTCTACGGTTCCTGATGCATAGTGGGATTTTTTTTTTTTTTTTATTTGCAAACCCTCTGTCTGAATTTTCATTACCCACTTAACAAACTCAAGGCCTGTCTAACCAAGGACGTCTCATACATTATGCTAATGATCAAGAGACATGTTAATGATATTTTAGGAGCCTAATTAGTAGAATATATAACTATATGCAATTTGGTAATGGGCTGTGAAGCAGTTGAGAGGGCGGCAGGAATCTGCTAGGAACAGAGTGTGGGGGATGGTGGAGTGAGAATGTTTTCTGGGTGTGTTCCAGGTCATCTTCGTATTTTAATATCTCTGTCCAAGATGCACAGAAGCGTTTTTTTCTCTTTTAGGCCTGGTTCACACCTATGCATTTTTTTTTTTAGTGCATTTTCAGTTTTGCAGAAACACACTACAGTCAATTTAACATGGTTTGCTATGGGTCACGTTCACATCTATGCATTTTTTCTTTTTTCTGGTTTTTGGGTCCATAGACTTCAGTAGATCCAAAACATGTATTGAAAAAACGCAAAATGGACCTGGAATATGCCAAATTGCAACCTGCATAGGTGTGAACCACGCCTTAGGATTGTTTTGTAAAAAGGAAAATATAGTATTTTTTCTAACTTAGTGACGATACAGAACTGAAGAACTGTGTTTGTATGTACAAGTTGTAAGTAAAGAAAGCATCTGTGCTGTCCTTACTGTCCAATCAGATTCAAGCTGTCATATTTTTTCGATATTGATTTTGTTTTTATTATTATACTTTGGTCTTTTCTCAAATGTATATATTCCCATTTTATATTCATATCATGCCAATGGGAGCAATTTTTGCTGTCTGCTCTCTACCACACTGTTGGTCCACACCACAATATTTTTAGGACCCATTCCTAAAATGCAGGTGAAAATGTAGAACCTGTGGTTTGTTCATTTGAGTATAGTCAGGTTACTACTCGATAATTTTATTAGTACACTACTGGCTTTGGAGTCCCAAAGCCAGCATAGATCTATGTACATATGTACTGTATTTTAAAGTGATTGTAAACTCTCCACCGTTTTTTTTCCCTATAAAAATAATAAACATGTTATACTTACCTGCTCTGTTGCAGTTGATTTTGCACAGAGCAGCCCAAATCCTCGTCTTCTCTGATCCCTCTTCTGTGCTCCTGGCCCCTCCCTCCTGTTCAGTGTCCCCACAGCAAGCACCTTGCTAGGGGGGGCACCTGGGCCAAGCCACAGCTTTGTCTCCATTCAGACACAGGGCCCCACCCCCTCTCTCCTCTGATTGCTAGCTGACTTTGACAGCAGCGGCCGCCAATGGCACCGCTGCTGTGTCTCAGCCAATCTGGAGTGAGAATCTCGGATGGCTGAGAGATTCATGGACATTGCTGGACAGGGGGACCTTGGGTAAGTTTGAAGGGGGCTGCTGCACACAGAAGGTTTTTTTATCTTAATGCAAAGAATGCAGTAAAATGAAAAACCTGCCTTTAAAACCACTTAAAGCACATCACTGTTCTGTAAAGATATGCTGTGTTTTTTTTGGGTCACAAGCCCAAAACTTGTATTTGTTGCGGTCTCCATTTATGCCTAAAGTAATATTAAACCCTCAGTTTAATGCACTTTCAACAGCTGATTTAGTCACTTACGGAGTTTGAAGCTTCTTTATCATCTGATACATACCTGTGTTCCAATTTCAGCCTGTCCCGTGACTACAACCCCAGGTTTCCTCTTTCAGGGTGGCTCCTTTCTCTTTCAGCATCCTATGGAGCCACCCTCGCATGCCAAGACTCAAGTTGTTTTTCCCTATTCTGTGTGCTCAATAGAAACACAGACTCGTACCCTAGGATGGCAACTTATTTCCCTGCTCCTCCTCTCCCTTTCTTCTCTAAGCTAAGAGGCTGGCTCCAGAATGCACCGTCCACAGTTAACTCTTGTGAAGACTGGAAGTTCAGGGAAGTGGCACAGAGAGCAGGAGTTGGCAGCATTTAAAATTCTAAACTGCTATAGCTGGGTTATTTTAACAAACAGTTTAGTGGGGAAAGCTTATTTTATTGTGCTCAGTTTGTTAAACTAGAAAACGCAGGGTTTCATACTATAAATTGTCCAAAGGTGGCCATACGTGTGATTTTTGATCGATCCAATTATGAGCAGTCACAAGTGATTTTAAAATATAGGAATACAGCAGAGCCAACTGTTAACATTAATACAAGTTCATGTTTGCTGTTGCAAAATGTAGAACTCAGTAGCCAGTATCCCCGCTGTCAGAATACACTGATCAACGGTGGCACCGATTGAGCATCAAAAATCCAACAGTATGGTTGTACAGAAACCGATCAGTCGAATTTCGATCCATGTATGGCCAAAGCAGAAAATTAACTTGAAGTCTTTTTAAACTCCTGAATGTTATTTTTACCTACAGGTAAGCTTATAATAGTTTACCTGTGAGTAAAATGAATATCTCCTAAATGCGCACCGTTCAAAAAGGTATTCCAGTGAGCAGCAGCCAGTGATGTCACCTGCGCATACACTCTGAAGGAACAGCATACCTGCATGCACCCGAGTGACGACATTGCGGCTTGGTTATTAGAATGGCCGCAGCCTGTGAACCTGGAAGGAAGACCAGTTGAAGATGGAAGCCTCTGAAGCGGTGACCACTGGAGGGTTTTGTTTCAAAGTAAGTCTAGCACATTATGGCTTTACCTTGCAGGGAGAAAGGTGTGTTTTTTGTTGTTTTTAAAAAAAAAAATTAACTACAGATTTGATTTGGCCAGTTCAGCAGGGACCAGCTGAGATTCGACTTGGGTACAACCAGCATGTCAGATTTTCAGCATGCAGTTATTGCCAGGCGCTATAATCCGTGTGTTCTCTCGGCAGGGGCGGCTCCCTGCATCCACCCACTGGGAGAACACAAATGGCTCCAACAGTGTTGATGGGGAGGGGGGAATTAAGCGATTTTCTTTCTTGCAACCCATAGTTGAAGCAAAGAAAATTGCATCATCGATTGCCTGCCTTACTGTTCTTCAAATAAAATGCGTAAATTGATCTTCTCCTACTTAGGTCCTCCTTGTATCCTAGCTTGTGTAGAGGCATGTCGTTTTGCATTAGGCGGATGTAGTCAACAAGTAAAAAGGCAGTACTGGTAAATTACCTAAGAATGAATGAACCTTATGTAGTACTAGACATTCACTTTCTTCCTTCCCTCCCTGAGCTGCTTTTGCTTTCACCTTCTTCATGATTTTCTACTGTTCTGTTAAACCATCAGGAAATCCCTGATACTTCTGGCGGGATGCTCTGCAGCACTGGGCAGGGCAGCACAGGATACACTCGCTATTTGTCTGATGGATCAGATCGGATGACAGGCGGTCCGTTTCCATCCGACCGTCCCATAGAGAACAACGGGTTGTGTCCGCTCTGTATAGTGGAGCATACACGGGCCTGTCATCCACCTGCTTAGCGGAGATCCCCCGCTGAGCAGGTGGATCCGCTTGACAGAGCCCGCCCTGTCTGAAAGGGCCCTAAAGTGAAGTTGTCCATTAAAGTTGATCTTTACCAAGTCGATGAATGTTATACTATTTACAAGATTTTAGGACTCGTATTTTGTGTAGAGTTTCTCTGTGCCCTTACAGACATCCTGGCAATGTGACCACTCCAATTCCAAAAACTTTCCATTTGGAGATCATGGGGTTTATTTACTAAAGACAAATCCACTTTGCACTACAAGTGCACGTGGAAGTGCAGTCTCTGTAGATCTGAGGGGGACGTGCAAGGAAAAAAAAACAGCATTTTTGCTTGTAACATGATTGGATGATA
This sequence comes from Aquarana catesbeiana, assembly GCF_042186555.1. Taxonomy (NCBI): domain Eukaryota; kingdom Metazoa; phylum Chordata; class Amphibia; order Anura; family Ranidae; genus Aquarana; species Aquarana catesbeiana. Next base: position 262,707,681 of record NC_133330.1, read on the forward strand.
AAATCAGCTGATCTTCCCCTCAAATCTAAGGCGACGGCACTTCCAGGTGCACTTGTGGTGCAAAGTGGATTTGCCTTTAGTAAATCAACCCCAATGTCTCTCTGTGGTTCAGTCACGAGCCAAAGGTGGCTTTGTACTCAAACAGCATTGTGTACTTGTTGGAGCTTTGTGCTGGCAACTTGGCTCTGATGGTATGGGTCAAAGTAAGTGAAGTATATATTGAGCTGGGTAGATAAAAACGGAGCCTAGCTGTGTTCAGTCAGCTAGCTCTAATTATTCTTTTAATTGGGTTGATTAAACCAAGGGGAGATGCATTTTTCCACACTGTGCCAGTTTGTGGCAGATAACTTTATTCAGTCAGTAAATGACATAAGAAAAAAAGTGTTTGTTTATCTCGCGTTCGCTTTATCTCATTTTAGATTTTGATTAAAGAATAGATAACCTGGTGTATTTGCAAATGTAACTGGTTGAATTGATTTTCTAACATGACTGAAACAGGCTAAGAAGACCTTTTTACAGTGTTTAACATCTTCTCTCTTTTTTTTTTTCAGCCTGTTAAAGCACTTATGTTAGTCTGTGTCCGTGCACACATAACCATTTACAGGAGTACTAGAAGATGAGCGTTTACAGGCTGAAAAAAAAAAAAAAAAACACATCACCAGCATGTACAGCAGAAAAAAACGCTTGATGCGCATATATGCGTCTAAGCCCTGGATGCATTTAGCATTTGAGCATTCATTCCAATAGAATAAATTAATAATCTGCTCAATGGAATGCATAAATGCTCAAATGTTTGATGCCCCTAAATATCAATCTCGTCAGGAAATCTGTAGCTCCCTTTCCTATGACCGTTCCCTGACCTGCCCAATTTGCACCCAAAAATTCCTCATTGAATTTACAATTGATTGTACTAAGTGGAAACTTATGCTGGCCATACACTCAGCGAAAAATCTGCCGAAATTCGGTCATTTAGACAGTTTAATGGCCACAAAATCGATAATCGGGATGTTTTTGAGCCAAAAAAAAAAACGAAGGACAAGTTTGGAAATTTTCTAACGAACTACAAATTGAAAGGTTAATGTGTTTCCCATCCAAACTAATACAAAATTATTATTATTATACAGGATTTATATAGCGCCAACAGTTTACGCAGCGCTTTACAATATAAAAGGAGACACTACAGTTACAATACAATAAAATACAAGAGGATTAAGAGGGCCCGCTCAGAAGAAATTAAACCAATATAAGGTGCTGCGCTCCAAAATTAAAGTGCTAACGTGACCAATAAAGTGCTAAGTGTATGAAGTCATAGACATACAGGTAAATGTGCAAACAATCACAAATTTCATACATCAGGATAACTGCAAAAAAATAAAATCCACTGCGCAATAATTCATACATAAAGATTCTGTAAATGTACACGTAATAAAGTGCAAGTTCTTTGAAAATTTGAGCAAGAAAATTGTGAAAAAATTTAAAGTTCAAAAGTAAATGGTATCTTCAGAGAAAAGTGCTGGTGATTTAAGGTGCTGAGTTACATTTAACTGAGGTGACAATGTGACTTTGGTGATTTCTGTGTTTGGTGCACTTTCACCCACAGATGCAGTGGCTCCTTACCTTTCTGCTGTAAGGTAAACCGCATAGAAATAACCAGGGATAATCCGGAATACCATATCCTATAAATGATCTCTCTAAGTATATATCCTCCATTGGTTCCAAACTATCTGATGCCCAATAATGGTGTCCTATGTGTTTTCTTTCTTTGGGTAATTTGAGACACAAAACTTCCTTTCAGGACAGTGTGTCAGGCAAACGAGATAAGGAGCCCTAATAGTGAAGTATGTCAAGCTGATATTTATTTTTAAACTATATATAATGCAGTACTCGCATTCAGACAATAAAAACTGGATAAAAACAAAACGAGCACGTCACTTTCTGTGTCCGTATGTTCCTACTCGTGTCGTCACGATCACGTGACTTCATCAGGTAATGAAATTTTTTGCAGTAATTCTGATGTATGAAATTTATGAAAATGTTTGGGGGAGGGGCCTAGGATGGAGAAGGATTTCAACTTAAAAATTAGGCTGAACTTGGGCTTCGAGACTAAACCTTGCAGTACCTGCTGTGAAGTGAACCTGTTATTTAGCCTAGTCCAGGCAATTACCAGTGCAGTCTAAGCTTTTGCTTTTTTGATTACATGCATAGTATGTGAAAACGTTGCTAGTGTAGGTAGCAGACACCATAACGTGGCATAACATTAAGTATGAAAGAGCTGTGGATTTAGAGTGAAATTTTACTCCCTTGCTTTCTACCGTCTCCCACAGGAGTAGGCCTGTGAAATTAAATGTTCCAGAACACAAAAGGAAAGTTCTTTTTGCTCTTTCGCTGGTAGAACTCATTTTCAACTTCAAAGGCAGGGAACATTCTTCAGCTTCAAACACTGGCAGAAATTGCATATTTATCAGAGTAGTATGCGGTGCACGGTTCCTCAGGAATGGGCTTCTGATTCCTTGTCTGCTACATATGGTATATGCTTCTTGCATTCAAGCAGTTAAACCAGTTGTTGTAAACATTGGATAACTCCCTCTCTCTTGAACTGCAAATTTGAGCATGCCCGTGAGCTGGCAGCAGGACAGACTGGGGCTCTTAACAGTTGTAGTTCCAGAAGGAGCAATTAGGACACTGTTCAGTCAATAAATATATTCCCACCAGTTATCCTATAGATACAAAGGCAGATTTATATAGAGGTAATGAATTGCTAGAGCAGTGGTCTCCAAACTGTGGCCCAGGGGCTAGATGTGGCCATTTGCTTTTTTTCTTGGCCCTTCAGGCACTATTCCTTCCACTGACACCAACAGCAGGGCAATCATTCCTGCACTGACACCAACAATGGGATACGCTACATACCTCCCAACTTTCTAAAATGGGAATGAGGGACACCTATTAGCATAAGTATGAAGGCATAGGACACACCCCCTATAGGAGAATTGTACAAAAAAAATGTTAAACTCACAAGTGCTTTTTTTACCACTACTATTCCTTTATATTTGCTTTGGAATTTACAAATACAGCCATTTAGAATTTGGATGAAATGTTTAGCACTGGGAAACACTTTTTGATAGATAAATAGTGCATTTTTTTTATACAACTTTTATAGATCAGACCAAAATGAGGGACAAAGGGAGGGGAAAGAGGTACTTTGTTCCAAATCCGGGACAGTCCCTCAAAATCAGGGACAGTTGGGAGGTATGACTATACCTTCACTGACACAACTGATGGGGCACTATTCTACCCTGTAGTACCAAAGATGGAACATGGTTTACTCTCACCGATGCCAGGACATTTTCTACTCCCACTGGGCACAGTCAGCCCCCCCTAAAGTCTGAACAATTAATAAGCTGACCCTTTATTTAGAAAGTTTGGAGACCCCTGGGTTAGAGCAAGGCAAGACCATACTATTACTTGATGCAGCTGTAAGGAAGGTTGTTGTGTCTTTGTTCTTTATTCCTTTCTGGCCACCATGTCAAATAGTCATTTTCTCTTGCAATGCAAAGGTTTAGGAAACCCCGACTTTTCTTGGCAGAGGACATGTCCAGTTAGGGAATTGCAAGCAATTGGTGGAAGGGAAGAATGTTTGTAATTACCCCACCTATTTTTAAAGTCTATGTGCATCCAAAATAAAAATAAAACCTGAAAATATCAGCACAAGAGACCATAACTTAGTAGGATGTGTCCCTTGTACTGATGTCTCATCTTTTATTTGAAATCCTCCTCAGCCCATGCATTTATCCTTTCCCCCATCCATCTGATTATTATTATTATTATACAGGTTTTATATAGCGCCAACAGTTTGCGCAGAGCTTTACAGCATGAGGGCAGACATTACAGTTACATTACAATTTGATACAAGAGGAATTAGAGGGCCCTGCTCATTAGAGCTTACAATCTAAAAAGGAAGAGTCAATTGATACAAAAGGTAATAGCTGTGGGGGGATGAGCTGATGGATGAAGTAAAACAGAGTTAGTTAGAAGCAGGATAGGCTGATGGATCGGATGGCAGTTTGGTGAAAACGGACAGGCGGTCCATCTACATCTGACCGCCCATAGAGTAGAGCGGGCTGTGTCTGTTCTGCATAAGCGGAGTGGACATGGACCAGCCATCCGCCTGCTCAGTGGGGATCAGTGGACAGATTCCCTGCTGAGCATGTGGGCTCCCACCCTGCGTGGAAGGAGCCTTAAGGGCTACAGTCCAACTTTCTGCCCCTAATTGCTCTGTTTAAAGATAGTGTACTACAGTTTCTGTGAATGAAACACAATCTAAGAATGGAGGACAGGCGGATGATTGAAAGGTCTGCCCCCTCCATTCATAGATCCTGACTTAAGTTATGTGCCTTGTGCTGATTTTTCTATTTATTATTTTGGCTGCATTTGAGCTTTAAAAAAGTTTTTTGTCACGTTCATCTTTATTGTGTTAATGTATTTTTGTGTTGCTTTAATTTATTAATAGAAAATGTAATCATTTCATTGTTTTGCTGATTTTACAAAACCTTTTAAATCCCTGCCCCACAGCAGCATGCAATAAAACATCCCCACCAGATTTCTAAAGACATACACAAATCGGGTTAAATTAAGCAATAGATATTTTATCCTACTAGCATGTTTTTTTGAGTTGCAGATGGAAATTGGAACAACCGGAGGAATCCCTCATGCCCAGGGATTACATAAAATACATGCAAAATGGTGTCCCTGATGGTCAACAAACCATAGGGCTGTGATGGGAGGGTGCAAAATATTTTGCTGTTCTACTGCCCTGGTGTAAGCACGTGTTTCTCAATCCTTTTCCAGTTAAGGTGCCCTTTAAAATGATGCACAATTTAGAGGCACCCCTAATAGTTTTACATATTGCAGCGGCATCCACACATGTAGAGATGTTTATTTCTTGCAAAGCAAATACATTTTTTCACACTGGTACTGACTTATATTCCAGCATTTGCTCATTCATTTTCTCTCCACCATGCTAGTAACGCAACCCCAGCGCAACCAGGATGCTGTCCAGGTGTCATCCTTAACTAATGGCATCAGCAGTTGTATGACGGTGGTGGCTGGCCCGCAAGATGTCAAAGGTTGTAATGTTGCACATTGAAAACTTATGGCTTTGTGTAACAAAAAGTCAGGCTGGATCTACCCGCTGGCCTGGAAACAATTTTTGGTTAATTTGGGTCAATTTTCAGACATTTTGTCAAGGCACTCCTGAAGAACCCTGAAGGCACCCTGAAAAAGGCCTCATAAGCTATGTATACGCTTAGAGCTTGTTCACCCCAGTCTGCATGCTAAAACGCGTGCATATTGGTGTACGTTGCTTAGGGGTGGTGAAATGCATTGTTAAAACGCAGTGCATTGTTTTTTTGTTTTTTTTTTTTTGTTATTAAAGTGTCACAAAAAAAATATATAACTATACATTGAAACATGCTGCATTTTCAAGCAAAGCACTCCACAGAATCTGTATTGTATGAACAGGGCACATACAAAACAACTATTTTCAATGTGCCCTTATGTTGATCCTGGAGACCAATGTAGCTTGATAGACATGGCGTGAATGATCCATTATTTATACAGCACTTCAGGAGAAGTTGCTTTTGTAAGTGGCACTATTCTAGAATGTTGAACATTAGATTTATGTATTTCTTGCACGCCTTTCATTTGAACCCAATATGTTTGGTGTTTCTGTAGGTGTGGTACCATCTACATACATTGACTCATGGATGGTGTATGGTCTTCTAGTGATGCCGGGTACCACAGTCTTACAACACTCCTGTAACATTAGTTCCCGAATGGCCATTTCTGAAATCTGCTGGTTATTTTTCATTCTGTTTTTCCTGTTGCTGTTTCTCTATATTGTCTCATGAATTCTCTTTTCAGTATTTGCTCCTCTTTTCTTTCTCTCTCTCGTCGTTCCCTCCTTTGTCGTTGTATGTCCCCCACTACCCCCTCCCGTTGTTCAGTATCAGCGGCTCTTCTCCCTGTAGGCCTTTTATCTGCTGCTTCTTTTTATTCCTTGTAAAGGAAATGTTAATTTCTTAATCACTGCGTCCCCCCTTTGCTCATGGTTGCTATGCCAACACCCCGGGAGTGGATTTTGCTAATTCATGGGAGCTTTGTGTTGAGTCCTGAGCCCTCCTGCTGTTTCCATTTGAATATCCCCGTGGTCTGGATGCGGGAGGTGGGGTGGGGGGAGCAGCGCAAGAGCGAATCTATAACCGTCTCCCCGCGACTTAGTAAAAATGACACAAATTAATATACAGTATTTAAACCAGAGCGAGATTAATGGATCCCTTCACTGCATCTTAGCTTAACTGTCACTCGCTGGGTGTTTGAGCCCCTGGGTCTGAGATGACTGGGAATCCCGACACACAAGCAGCAACAGAAAATATAGCCAGGCACATATAAAAACATGAAATGTAAGATTTCCCGTTACTTGGGGTGATCATATTGTATTGATCATGTTAAACAGGGCAGAATAGGTATATTCAGAGAACCCTGATTCCTAGTAAGTTGTAATTTACATAGAATGTACCTGTATATAGTTTATTAGTGCACTAATACATATGCTTGAGTACATTTATGTATGTTTTATCATTTATACACCTGATTATATAAACCAGTTAAATGAAAAATGATGAAGACACAACCTGTTGTGGCTAGTCAGATCCAATGTTTCCTTTTTTTTTTTTTTTCGTGGACAAAAATGATGGATTTTGAGAGGTGTCGAAAGATCTGCCGGTGCTCATTCACACCGCCAAAGTGATGGGACCTGTTATGACTTCTCTTGCCAGCCTTTTTTAAAGCTAGACATTCAACATAAGGGGCAGTTTTCTTAAATAAAAAAAATAAATTGAACCCTTTCTAAATAATCTGAGCTAATATAACATATTCTTTTGCTTTTGGATTTTCCCCATCACAACTTTATTTTCATATAATAACAATTTTGCATACAGTATAAGCCTATACATGATCAACCACAGAAGTTAACAAGAAAAAAATAAGACTGGCCAAATCCTGGAAACCAGAAAGCCAATCCTTTAAAGTGTCACTAAACCCACATCATAAAAAAAAAAAAAAAATGGTGGTAAATGGTGTATTACACGCTGTTCATACTCAGTCACTATGCGATTAGTTATCTATATTCTGCAAAAAAAACTGGTCGATCATGCTGTTCTCTATTTTGCCCTCTGTCCATGTCCCCTATGCAGCTAGGGATTTTGCAGAGCAGTGTTGGCAGCTCTGCACATGCTCAGTGAGTTTCCATGCTGAGCATTTCCTCCCTATCACATCTGAGCAGCCCATGTGACTATATAGTCAATGTGGGATTGTACACAGTGGAAAATTACAGCACAATCCCTCTCCTTTATGCCCACTAACCAGCTAAACACAATGGAGTAGGATTATTACATGTAAATTGATGGAGGCTTCACCTCCCTTCTATTTTAAGACAACAGAAATCCGCCCACCCCATGTTGTTGGCAAAAAATAAGATTTGATTTCAAATATATATTTGTAGGACCATTTAAAACCGTTTATTGATATTTAATTTTTGTTACTCTGTATTCCAAATAGTCTTTTGTTTTTCTTAACATGTGACCAGCAGCAGAGGACTAGAAACTCCCCCTGTTTGTTTCCCTGCAGACAGGCTGGGAAAGAACTGGGTCATGTGACAGCTGTATATAGATTAGGAAAAAGGTACTTGGATGTGTTTTTTAATTTTTTTACTAAAATTACAGTGCCATCATCCACATACAGCAATAGAAGGGACAATGTGATTTAAACAGTGTGTGTGTCTTTAGTATCACTTTAATAGTGTCTATGGCACTCAACCTTTAAGCTTTTCCTTTCTACTTGTTAATAGGACAGTGACAAAAAAATTCTGCTGACCCTCTGGAATGGACAGACTGGTTCCTGTGTTCCATATAATTTGGCCACCCCTGACATGGCCCATCATAGTCCACCTATTCTAGTACAGTGATCTCAGCAAGGTTTCAGTGGTATGCAACAGCCCCTAACAACTAATCCTGAATCATTGTTAGGCTTCATGTACACTTTAACTACTCCGCCGGCTGCTGGAAAACGCAAAGATTTTGCACGTCCTGTGGCCGGCAGTCAGAACGTTTCTATCCTGAACGCGATCCTTCCTCGTTCAGAAGGGGGAGGTTAGGGGAGGTTGAACCTCCTCTGACCTCAGCTCCTAAATGAGTCTAAAAGCCTATGTGTACATGGACACATAGCTTTTATGGAGATGAGTTTAGTAGCTATGGCAAAAAAAGTGCCAGAAGCCTCTAAACTCAAGTTTAGGAGCTGCTAGTGTACATGGAGCCTTACTCATCTTGTGTGGCTTAATGTTGGAAGCTTAAATCTGGTTGGCTGTTACAGTGACTGTGCGTAATTACTCTTTGCAAACCTATTAGTGTTATTACTCTACCGGTGCTGGTGATATGTCATTGCCTAGTGAATTTAATTTTTTTTAAATACTTTGATAGCTTTTTATTCACCAACTTGCTTGAACAGATGTGATGGCATCATTTAGCAAGCATTTGCATAACAAATTTTCATTGTTGCAGTGCGATGGTAGGACTGCATGTGTGACTTTGTTGTGGCTACGGCTCCGACATACGCCGTCTTCAGTTTTTAGATGCGCTGTGTTTTGGAATGAGATGCAGATTTAAGCTGGTGTGTTTGGGTGTAACTTCTTGAAGCTCCAGCTCGTACGAGACAAATGTTCTCGTATGAAATTCCACATAGTCGCAAGTCCCATCTTTACATGCTAAATAGGTGTTTGTGAAGACTTTTATATAATAGGGTGTTCATAGTGTGTGGGTATGCAGCAAGTGTTGATTTGTACAAATGTAGGCGGTGGAGGTGCAGAAGATCTGCAAGAGGTAAACTCTTCTTTCATGTGGTATTACAGTTGCCACCATAAACCATATTAATTTGATTGCCAATTAGAAGCATGCATGTTAAATAGTCAATTTAATTACTACTTTGATATGTGAGGTTTCAAATAGTCCTAAAGATGCATAAGAAAAAACTCCAGCCAACATAACCAGCTAAAATGAACAGTCGATTAAAACCTAAAATACCAAATTTGGCCTTTGCTGCAATATTCAACAACAATCCAGAGATTCCCCATGGTACATATTTCTGCCACAAGATGTCCTCAGTCTGATGGCCAGCAACCCACTTTCTCTGAACCCAGTTCATCCTGGACCTGCCCCAGCCTGCGATTGGGCAGTGAAAGGAGAAGCAGCATAGTGATGAGGTCATCTCCTTGTCACTCTTTCTCTTCCCATAAGCATGCTCCTTTCAGCACAGGGGCTGCAAGACAGTTATACCTAGTCAAATTCAGGTACTTGGCACTGCTTGTATTTGAAAATGTTAAAAATGGATTCATGATTTGTGGAGCTGCATTAACTGTCTTTTTTTATATCTGCTTGGAGTTCAACCTTCATGTGTTAGTCTCACAATTGATGACAACATAGGTGGTGTAGGGAGCGTGACACCGGAACCAATGAGCAAAGATAAATGTCATATTGGGAGTACATCTGTCCAAGAGTCGGGACATACTCCCTCACTAGTTAACACATGCAACCACAAAGAAGTTCATTAATGACATCTTCATTTTCTTTGGGGTTTTATTCTCTAAGGAATATGAGTGTTTTTGGCATTGAGGCCTGTGAGGCTTTTGGGCGATGAGGTTTTCTCTGATGGAGTAGATTGTGAGTTTGGTTTTTCCTCTCCCTTATGACTTGTCGATGATTGTAATTGCTTCTTTCTTTTCTTCTTGCGACTCCTGTGAGACCTTTATGAGCAAGCCATCTCCTGTATGTAACTATCAGTGTGGATCCTGAGGAAGCTGACTATGCGAAACGTGTAGATTACACATGCTGATCTAATACTGTAACAATTGTTTTGCTACTGTTACTTGTATTTTCCCCTTATTTGACACACACACACACACACACACACTTACTTTATGAGATGAGATTTACTTTCACTCTTGGTAATAACAGAAAGCAGGACAAATAGGTTGAGGCAGCAATAAAATCTGACAGGTGTTCTGATCCTTCTCCATTCTAGCCACAACTAAAAAAAAAAAAAAAAAAGTTTTTTGTCTTTAAAATGTATTTAAAAGTGTCATTAAAGGCAAAAAAAAATTCTTATGTGTGGATAGATCGGAGAGGGATTAGGACCCCTGTCAGATTTTATTGTGGTCTGTCTTCCCCTTTAGGGAGATTCACCCTCTGTCTGTCTGTCCTGTTTACCTTCATAATAGAAAGTGAAAGTAAAAGAAAACCCCACATTTTGGATTGACATCAAAACTATAATGGAGGGAAATCTTACAGTGAGGTCACTAGATCTGGTGACCAGGTTGACAGTCTGGGATTCCCTCACTTTGGAGGGATTTCCTGTTTTGGCTATGGAACAGGAAGTGAAGAGAAATCTCCCCAATGGAACATGGCAGAAAAACTGACAGGCCCTAAAGGTGCTGGAAGCTATTTCCAACTGATGATACTCGTATTTGATATTGAGCACCTGACGATGTGTTGCGTAAACACTGCTTTGTCATAACAATCTGCCTACATCTGCTCCTTTCTATGAAGGGGAATAGGCCCAAGCACTTCCTATCTGCTAATTTAATGCCTTCCAACCAAAATCGTTCACAAAAGCACAAAATACCCCTTGGCATGTGTAATAAAGCATACAGTACCCCTTGCCTTGGTGTGCAAAGGTGTTCATTTGAACCCATAATCTAACATCCATTCTCATTCAAATACATTTTTAACCCTCTTGCTGTAACAAATGACTGATCATGTATAAACATTACCTTTTATTAAAGTGATTTTGGAATCGTACCAATGGTGGAAATGTTGAGGCTGCATACCCACATGGAGACCATGTATCAATATTGGCTGCTGGTGCTTAATAATGCTGGTTTATGTTGTTAACTAATGAGAGGTTCATTTTAAATTGAACTCATGGTTGTATTCTGAATTTTGAAAGCCTATTGGGGCTCATTTACACTTCAGCTTCAACACATATGAAAGCGCCTACCGCTTCAACATTATTTATTATTATTATTTATGGTACTTGTATAGCGCCATCAATTTATGCAGCGCTTTACATTGTACATTCACATCAGTCCCTTCCCTCAAGGAGCTTACAATCTAAGGTCTCCAACTCACATTCATATACTAGGGCCATCTTGGACAGAGGCCAATTAACCTACCAGCGTGTCTTTGGATACTTTTATGATGTTTGAAGCTTCGGTGGTGCTTCGGTGAGTGTGTGTCGATATCTCATGCGAATCCCTGCAAATTCTCCAAAACAAAGGGAAGCTAAAGCTGAATTAAAGCCTCTCAAAAGCTGCAGGTGCTTTGAACGATCTTTGCCATAGAGTTCTATGGAGGCTTTGAAGGCGCTTTGAAACCCCACTAAAGCAACATGGGGTATAAGTTTTGAAACAAAGCAAAAGCAAGGTGTAAACAGGACTGTAAGCTAACCATTTTATTTAGTTTATTTAGGGGCTTTGACTGGCGTTCAGAGAGCTTCAACACCCTTTTCACACCGAGGTTCTTTTCAGGCGTAAAAATTGCCTGTAAAGCGCCTCTCAAGCCACCCCAGTGTGAAAGCCTGAGTGCTTTCACACTGGGGCGGTGCGCTTGTAGGACGGGAAGAAAAGTCCTGCAAGCAGCATCTTTGGGGCAGTGCGGGAGCGGTGTATACAGCGCTCCCAAAACACCCTGCCCATTGAAATGAATGGGCAACGCTGCGAAGCGCCTGCAAAGCTCTTCAGCAGCACCGCAACACGGGCGCTATTAACCCTTACTACGGCCGCTAACGGGGGTTAAAAGTGCCCCTATAACACTGGTAAAGTGCCTCTAAAACTAGTAGTGCTTTACCGCTAACACCCACACCACCCCAGTGTAAAAGGGGTCTAACAAAACCTGTCTGAAGCCTTGTTTTGAAGTGTAAACTAGCCCTTATTGTGCGTGTGTTCTTATTGCTGATGCAAGTCCATAGCGACCAAAAAAAATTTGTCTACTATTACACTGATATTTTATATAGAAAAGAAGTGTGTGTACATTCTCGAACAGACGACTAGCTTTTTTTTTCTGTGTATGCCTACTTATGTATTTTATTGTCTTTGCTACTGCTTTATTGTAGATCATCTGCTATTCTGTATGTTTTGTATGTTCCTGGACCTTAGTATGCTATTTTATGTATAGTATACTAACAGTTTGTTACTGTATGTAAAATGAAGGGGAAAAAAGTATAAAAGTGTGTGTGTGATATATAAATATATATATATATATATATATAATATACGCACACACCACAAAATATAAAAATTTTACCCGTGATTTCAAGATGTTCTTCCCTTTCCCTCCCCCATCTTGTGTGTCTTCCTATATGCTAGGGGGATGGGAGAAGACTCCTCATTAGACAGGACACATTTTCTGTTTTAATTTCCATCTATTATGCTTTCCTAATCCCCAGGAGATGTGAGTATGTCCTGCCTCTACATAACCCTCAGATTGGAAGCACTAATATATAGCAGAGTGGTCTGCTGCTTGTTGTGTACAGCAGGACGCCAGCACAACACCGGCGCTCTCAGTGCAGATAGGAGTCTGGGCACCCTGTTGGATTCCAGTATTGTACTGTGCTGGCGATGTGATCCCGTGTCAATCTTAGCTCTGCTTCTTTTCCGCCTAAGGCTGTAGGAATGTCTGTCTGTTATTCCCACAATTCTTTGCAGTCTGTCAGACAAGGAGAGGCCTGTGTCACCTGCTATGAGAGGAGTAAGTTGTGGCTTGCTGTCTTGGTGGTATTAAAGGAGTTGTCTGTAATAATTTCAAATGCAGTGCTCATTGGATGTATTGTGCTTGCTCCTACTATCAAATGTCTGCCTAGATCATGAGACTGGCTCATTTAGGAAAAATAACTCCTACCTGTGTTGCCTATAATAACCAAATGAATTAAAGCTGAAGTTTAGTCTGTTTATATTTTGCCTTCCTTCAATTCCCCCCCTCACCTACTCATCAGCATGCTAATCATTTTTATTAATAAAATCTCATTTTTTTCAGGGCATAATTTATTTTAATCCCAGTGATGTCATCAGTGGTTCTCTATGCAATGGAAGCAGATCATGGCTGGTGGGAGGGGCCAGAAGGATGTTGTACATAGCTTTTTACAGACATCGCAGCAATTAACAAACATGACTAAGGCCCCATTCACATCTGAGCGTTTTGTAGCTTGAAGCCTAAAGCTACAAAACGCTGGAGGGGAAGAAAATCAATTATTCTCTATGGAGATGGTTCACATCTCCACTCAAACGCCTGAAGCTCAAACAAGTTCTGGAACTTCATTTTATTTTATTTTTTATTTTTTTAGGCAGATTTGGGTGTTTTTCTGCTTCTTACATTGGTGACCTTTTGACCTGAAAAAAATCAAGGTAAAATTGCGCAACTTTCTGCCTGAAAACGCTACACTCAGGTGTGAATGGGGCCTAAGCCAAACTCTTTCATCTATAAATAGAGGTTCTTTCCAAAGCACCTTCTCTCCAGTATTAAGAGGAATCACCATTACTGAACATGCATGGAATTGGTAAAGGCAGAGAGAATTCAGAACTCCTTGTTTGCTTTGGGTTAGGGTAAAAAAAAAAAGTGGGATAAGCATACCAGCCAAGCAACTAGCATTTTCATAACAGAGGTTTACAATAGAAGCTACTGTGTTTTTCCCTGTAATTTGGTTATAGATGGGAAGCTGATTCCACTTGTTAAATGTTCTACGGCCTTCAGTGGTAAAATATCCCTGGTGTGGTTCACATTTCTGTCTTTGTGTTCACTGGAAAGCAGAGGGTGACCAGAGCTCTTGACATAATGTGGAACATACCCTCACATTATAGGACACTAGACTCCTCCTAGAGTGTCGTCTTCCATCAATGTGAGGTCCATGTTCCCCCTTGTAGCTCTGTCACCACCATCTTCTCAATATCTTCTTCTGGGCCCAGAGTCTGCAGCTGTTGGTTGGCCATGGATGACTTTTAATGGGCTTACACCGTCCTGTCACTTGGCCAGTGATTTACAGATACTAGGATTGTACACCGTAGTGCACATGCTCCACAGTTGGTGTATGAATTTAAAAAAAAAAAAAAGAGGTTTTGTTTCAAGAGACCTACAGAGTCTCTTGTACCCATTAACAATTTTCTATACTTTGACTTTTAGTTCTTCTTTAAAGTGTTAGTTCACCTTTACCAAAAACTGCATATGCAGATAAGGGGCATCTGTAGTTAAAAACAAGCTGTACAGCTCTGACTAAAGTTAAATAATGCCCATGCTATAAGTGTAGGCCATTTCCATACATCACAAAGCCTGGAATACTCCCTGGATGTTCCTAAGTGAGGCCTAGTCATTACTACTCACTTCCTTTATCACAGGAGTGAGCTCTCAAATGCTGAACGCAGAGCTTCTGCATCAGGGCAGAGAAAGTATGTTGAGGGTATTTGAATCGGAGACAAAGCTCCCTCCTGTGATAGAGGAAGTGAGCAATAATGACTAGGCCTCGCTTAGCAACATCCTGGGAGTATTCCAGTCAGGGTTTGGGAAATATGTAAATGGTCTACACCAGTGGTCTCTATACTGCGGCCTTTTGCTTGCCTTTTAAAGCTGTTCTTCTTCACAATGATATGAGACGCTGTTCTGCCAACTGACATCAACAATGGGCAGCCATTTTTCCCACCGACACCAGCGATGCGGCATTATCCCTCCCAATGATGGGGCACTATTCTTCCCCCTAATACCTAATGTCGCAAAGTTTAGTGCTGCTGATGCCAGGAAAATTTCTACTCCTGTTGGCCACTGTCCGGCCCCCCTCAAGTCTGAAGGACAATAAACTGACCCTTTGTTTGAAGGCCCCTGGTCTACACTTATAGCAAGGGCATTATTCAGCTTTAGTCAGAACTGCACAGTCTACAGACTTCCTTTACCTGCATAGGCAGTTTTCGTGTAAAATTAATCTAGCCCTTTAGACTTTCCATAACGTGACTAGACAGGTAACCTTTATGCTGTGCCTATTGGTGGGTGAGGCAGTCAGCCTTGGTTTGAGCAAATAGCAAGGCACAGAAGGTGTTGGGATGGACAATTCAACCACATGAGTTGACTGAAATTTGGATGAGAGTTTTCAGGGTTCCCGGTGTGCTCTGCCTGGTAGATGACCATTCTTTTGTGGATACTGTATCTGCTGTACATGTCTGGTGACAGATTCAGATTTTCAAGATGAACACCAGTGTACCCAATGTTGCTCTGAAAATAGGCAACCTCCTTTTATTAAAAGATGAGTTTTAAATGCAACTCCTTAATTAAGTGGGGAATGATGAAGCAGAGGAATAAGTCTGTAGCCTTAGATTCAACGCTGTCTTTTTTTTTTTCTATCCTGTTGCATAACCAGGCATTTATATTCAAAACCTGTGTGATAAACAATTCTTAACACCCCCTCCTCTCCAGACCTGTTGACTCCCCCTTCTCTGTGGACTCCTTGCCCCCTCCCTTCACCCTGGCACAGCCTTGCTGCTCGTTAGAATGAAAGAATGCTCCATTTTAATTAATGATATGTAAATATCCTTGAATGGGCCACATTTGCATATTAAGAGAGATTTGCCGAATCTACGGAGTAATATATTTTAATTAAGGATTAATTAAAAATAATGTGGATTTCATTCTGCCTGGCAGGAGCATTTGGGCTGTGTTGCATGTGTGTGTCCCCCCTAATTCTCTCGCGGAGGAGTGGTGGAGCTGGTATGTGTCTATATGTACACGAGAAATGGGGGCAAATAAAAGTGAAGTTGGTTATGATATGGGTGGGGGTGGTAAAGATGGAGTGATTGATGAGTTTTAGATTAGACGCAGGTACACGGGAAGCATGCAGTAGATCTGTTATGTGTTACTTGGGCTTTGAGCAGTTGAGAGAAGCAGCTTGACATGTAGATAATTGATGGCTATGCGGTATGGTTGTTGTTTAGAATATTGGGGGCATCAGGAGTAATGCCATAAATGCAAAGTACTTCACTTTAAATGCAGGATTGTATGTACATATTGTGTGCATTTCTTTTGTATGTGATTTTTTTAAATTTTTTTTTTGGTTTTGCAGAGTAATGCCTAGCACACACAATGAGAAAATCGGACAAAAAAATACTGATTTTCAAAGCGATTGTGCAATAATCTGATCATTCGTACACAGCTTTCTAGAGCTGAACATGATGGTTCCTGCAAAATTATCCATTTCAAACATGAAATTTTTTTCTCGTAACATAACAGAATGAACAATTTTCAGTACGGTAATTGTCAAAAAAAAAAAAATCAGGAGACCAGGACCACGCAAGCTCAGTATATATATTATATTTCCCCAAACACGCATTCTCAATTAAAGCGGAGTTCCACCCTGAAAACTATTTTCACATTTTCCCAGTCCTTTATTAATAATAAAAAAACATTTGCAGTGAAAAAGATTTTTAAACTTACCAGAAGTGCTCTGTTGCTAGGTGGTGGCTCCTAATCTGCCACTTGCAGCTCCGCGGTACTCTGCATCACTTCCCCTTCCTCGTCTGTGCTCCTGGGACATGGGACATGAGTCATCATTTCCCAGGACTGTGTGAAAAAATCTCATCATTTCTCAACAGGAAATGATGCGATTTAAGGCAGATCACAGCGCCATTTGCCATAACAATGGGGTGGGACCTTCCTCCGTCGCTGCCTGTTATGGCAACTTGCTAAACAACCGGCGCTCCGGCCGCTGGAGCATTGCGCATGTACGAGATCGAGAGGTGTGCATGCTGGTTACCAAGCTGCACCTCTCGATCGGTTATACAGGAAGAGGTTGCGATTGGGCTTCATATGCCCACACTCATCATGGCAACGGCCAGAAGAGGCTCATCTAAATCGTAAGATTAAAAAATATATATGATTACTATCCACTAGCAAACATACATATAGTTTGTGTGTTATTACTGCAGTGTGAGGGGATGCCTGGAAAAAAATAGAATTAAAAATGTGGCCAGAACTCTGCCTTAAGGTTCCTCAAAAGGTTGCTAGGGGGGTTCATTGAGCAGTGATGAATTAACCTACCTGGTGCCAATGTCACTTGGCAGAAACAACTGCACAGCATCAGAGCCTTATGTTATGTCTGTTAGATAAGTTACCACTAAGAGAAAGGCTGACCATACATTATACAATTCTTGTACAATTTTAGATTTACCAAAGCCATATAATGAGGTCAAACAAACTTAAAATTTGTATGCAGACAGGCTCTTGCGCTACATAGTTGAAGGTAATTCTAAAGGACATTGTATAAGAAAATGTTATAATGTATGACCAGCTTAAGGAATGGTTTTCCATCACTGACTGTCAAGGTAAGGGACATCCTTCTCACTGACTACCAATGTAAAGGGGCATGTCTCCACAGACCACCTATGTAATGGAGCACTATACTGACCACCACCATAGGGATGTCTGTCTTCATTCTTTTCTTGCCATTATTTACATTATTTTAATTTTGTAAATTCTGTTGGCTAGAGAAGATGTTACAAAAGTGATCCACCTTGGGTGTCCATGTAGCACTCTCTCTGGGTATGCCATGTTCTTTATTGTTTTTGTTTTATTATTGGTACATGTAATGCTTACTGATCATGCTAATGTACCAAGCTGTACATCTGATCATTTTTAGGAGTCTCTAAAACCTGAGAATAATTTTCTTTTGGGGTAAAAAGGTGGAGTACAAGGCTAAAAAGCTCTATTGAATACTATAGCGCACCAGACATCTGGATTTACAGCCATTCTAGCTGATATCAGCAAGACAAAAGGAAACTGCAGTGTTGTTGGGGATTTAAATGTCTGCATTAGGTCACCTTTCTCTGCTTGTTTTTAGTGACCTTATCTAGCCCCCTTTTCTCCTCCATCCTTGTTCCCACCTTTTACCCCTTTCCTCATTCCTTCGCCTCATATGGTTTTTCTATTACCCCTGCTGCGGTACTCGCTGACTTGCCCCCTCTTGCTGGCAGGCTCATTACATTAAGTGGCAATAAGATAATCACGGGGAGGTGATGCAAGGAGCAGTGCTTTGGAATGGCACGGTTTTGATTAGCTGTACGTAGAGGAATCTGTCTTATAAAATACAGGATGTTGACATTAAATATCACAGCTTTCTCCTTCTCCGTTTATTTATCTGATTTATGCAACATAAATCAGAGCCTTTGATTAATGACTGAGATCAGAGCGCCTGCTCCAGACCCTCTTTCTCTGTCTCTGGTTACACATTGTACCATGCAGATAATTCTCACCTAGCTGCATGTGTCACTTGTACGAAGGCAAAGGTTGCATATTTAATTCACTTGTGCAGGGGCAGAAACTCTAGTCCTATGGCCCTGGCACACAGTTTGACCTTCTATGCAGCAACAGCACTCTTGTCTGGGCTGCCATGCTGGGAGGTGGAAAGTATTGGTTATGAGCATCAGCTGGTTTTATTTGAGGACTGTATGTTTCCTTTTTAGATTTAGTTGCAGTTTTGTCTCCTTGACCCTTTGTAGGTGTTGCCATGCTGATTAAATGTATCCACCAATATGTTACCATGGTTTTTTTTTCTTCTTGGTGAAATCTTTCAGCTTTTAGGGAGGCATGAGTTCTAAATCTTGTAGTTTGATAAATCTATATTTAAAAAATACATTATGCCTCCATAAAAGCTACTTTTCCCACTTGCCGCATAACAGGTTCTCCTAAAACCCCCCTTCACTGATGCTTGCTTTTCATGTACTCCTCAATATCTATGTTGCTCTATTGAGTCCTCCCTGTGTAAGCCATGTCAGAAAGTTTTGGAATGTAAAAAGGGTCAGGTGAGTGTTTAGGCCCAAAGATTGGCCACCCAAGTAGGAGTACTGCGTCCTGGAAGGTGGCCTGCTTCCACTTATCTTGAAGTTCAGGAATTTGCTGAAGGCTCTTTTCAGAATCGGGAGGGAGGGGGGGGGGGGGGGGCACATGGAAGGTATCAACAGGTGCAGAGTTTTTCTTACAAGAAAATCTGTCACTTTGTTCTGAATGGGCAAGGTGACAATTTCTCATAGACATATTAAGGTAGTCTCCTAATCAGTATTATTGTCTTTTAGTATGCTTTAGGCTGTTGAGCATCCCTTAAAGCATTTGTTACCCAACAAAAATCCTGTGTGTTTTTTTTTTTTTTTTTTTAAGCATGTTATACAGTACAGTACAGTGCTTGTGCTGTGTCAATTGGCCCCTTCTATCACCTGAAACACCAGACTGATCCTGCCTGGTTCTGCCCCCCCCCCCCCCCCCCCTGTAAACTGACCACGGTTTGTCATGGCTGCTGAGCTCTGACCCACCCAATGGTCAGTTTACGTACGTCTTTCATCCTCAGCTCTCCTGTCGTCCTCTACCATTGCCTGTAAGTACCATTACAGGTTCACAAATCTTGGCCAATATCATAGATATTGTGGGCAGACACCCAAAATTTCTATCTTCTAAAGAATTTCCAATTCTTCAGCCCTCTGGTACCAAATGGAAGGGACATGGTTCATGAAGAGCTGACTACTGTATGGCTCTGCCCTAACCTGCTTTTCAATAAAGCACATGTCCCACATGGCAAAGTGACTGTGATCAGCATTGAGGACTTTCATTGTGATCTTTCTGTACCTCTCTATACTCGTA
Organism: Aquarana catesbeiana; assembly: GCF_042186555.1. Classification (NCBI taxonomy): domain Eukaryota; kingdom Metazoa; phylum Chordata; class Amphibia; order Anura; family Ranidae; genus Aquarana; species Aquarana catesbeiana. The sequence continues at coordinate 262,727,441 of NC_133330.1, forward strand.
GCTTTTACCGTCATTCAAAGAGAGTAACATTTTCTGAAAGTATATGTACACCTTTAAGTAAACCTGTACTGAATACAATGACACATTGCAGGGTCCCAAATGCTCAAGTCTGGAAGGTGGCTGCTGGGGCACGAGTAAGGGGTTGTGGGAGGCTGGAGTAGTGTTGCTTGCGCCCCAAAGTACTGTTTTTTTCCTACATCCTTTGTATGGAATCTGGACCCAGGTTGTGCTTTTGGTACCCGCTAAGAAGCCTACTGTTGTAAACCATTATTTGATACGGATTTACTATAAACAATTATGCTATTTTTTAATATACATTTTTCTTATTATATTGGCTTTTTTCAGTTTATTAAATAAGCCAAGTAAGCATTAAGGCCCTGCTCACACACGCGTCACATCAGTGCTCTTGGTATGTGCGGGTGCCTAGGCACTTCTGTTCTATAGTCTTACAGATGTATTCCTGCAGTGTGAGATTTAATACACATACTGTCTCAGGAGATCTTGAGTGCGCTTTGATGTCACTACGGTGCTGCTTCACTGATATCCTTGCTGGAGACTGACACATGGAAGAAAAACCCTGTCAGTACCAAGATGGCCTCTTCCATATAGGAACAGTCAGTAAAGGGGGAAAGATCAGCTGCAGGGGAGACAACAGACAATACTGGTGTCCTTTGTTTTTTTTTTTTTGTTTTTTTGTTTTTTTTAGGTACAGCTTTTTGGATTAATTTTCTTTTTAATACACAATCAAAATTGAAGATACAGAAATATTTTTTGTGAACTTTCACAAGCAATTACATACCAAAATATAAAGTTACTTCTGTTGCAGTCTATTCTTCTTTTTCTATGCCTCCAGCTTGACATGGCACTTCACCCTGCTTATTATCTATTCTGTCACACTGCTGTGACATGCTACAATCTTCCGTTCAGGAAGCACAGATTCCTACCTGCCATTAATGTGGTACACAAGGAGATAAGAAGGCCCGGCTAGCAGAAGTGAAATGTTCCAAACACATCAGACCCACTGGCTTGAGTCTCCAAGGCTTGTATCTTGCTGGGAACAGATGTGTTTGCATTGCTGTTTTTAATATATTTCAGAAAATCACTGCTGCATAGCCAGTACACAGGCTGTAGTGTTGTTATTGTCACTTTATGCCCATGGACCACAGACTGTACTATGGATGTATATTCACATCCCCCAATGCTGTCAACGTCTCTTTTGTCTTATGAACTCTGCAGTGTGTTTATAGCACAGCTCACAAATCTCTTATTGGAATCAGACATTCAGTAGTAGGGAGCAATCCTTGGTACCAGTGTATTTTTCCTACAATGGTATGTGCTAAATCTCTGCAGAAACCCTCTACAGTACTTGCCTTTTTGTGTTCTGTGCATTTTTTTTTTTTAAATTGCGTTTTATTGTCCATGCACACTGAGCTTAAAAAAAAAAAGTCAGTTCTTTAGGCACAAAAAAAAGATCATATAGAGGGGTGCTTTGGAGCGTTTTGCGTGCCAAAGAACTCCTTTTAAAAAGCAAACTTTTTCTGCCTTTTTAAACGCTGAGCTTAAAATATGCCTCTAAACGTACTAATATGCATGGACACATAGGATAACATTGAGCTGCTTCTACAGGCAAAACACAAAACTCCTGTAGAAGTCCGAGTTTCTTTTATTCATTTTTTTTTTTTTCCTTAAGTCCAGTGTGCCCTCAAAAAGTTATTGAGTTTAAATCCAGCACTGATCTCCATAGTTTTAGTAAAGTTATTTTTATTTTTTTTCACTGTGTTTTGTCTGAGCTTGCATCTGTTTAAAGTATATGTAAACCCAGTCACTAAAATCCCATATGATCTTTAGCATTTCAAGGGCGTACAATGTGCGGTGTACACATTCGTATTGTATACAGGTCTGAATACAGCAGTATTGTATGCTATGGGCCTATGCACACTGCTGTTTTTTTTGGTCTGCATTGTTTAGCTGCTTATAAAAATTACAAAGAACTGTATTCATGGTCCTGTACATATACTGTATTTTACGCTGTATGTATATAGTTATTTGTTTCAACATTTACATGCATATAGCTAATATGGACCCTATTGGCTGCTGCTCAGGGCTGACATGCAAATTTATTTATTTATTATAGGTACTTTATATAATGCGCATATATATATATATAATTATATAATTTCACATCAGTCCCTGCCCTCAAGGAGCTTACAGTCCTAAGGCATGTGAGAGGAAACTGGAGAGGAAACCCATGCAGGCATAGGGAGAACATGCAGACTCCAGGCATGTAGTTATCTAATTGAAAAGGCCTGGAAGTCTCACATCTCTTCAAAACCCCGTAAGAAGGTGTATGACAGCCTCATTCCGGGCTCCAACCAGACCACGCCCCCAACGTGTTTCACTCTGCCCGCAGAGCTTAGTTCCCCATGACTAAGCTCCATGGGTGGAGTGAAATGTGTTGGGGGCGTGGCCTGGTTGGAGCCCGGAATGAGGCTGTCATTCTTACGGGGTTTTGCAGAGATGTGCGACTTCTGGGACTTTTTCCTTTTCCATTAAATGTCTAGAGCAGGGATGGGCTCTGTCCTTGTCTGCACCCCAAGCAGTTGCTACATAAGGTGACCTGGTGGAACCTTGAGCTGCAGCTGCAAATTTAGTTGGGGTTCCAGGCAGACAGTTCCATGGTCGGGATTTGAACCGACGACCCTAGTGCAAATATAAACAATGTGTAGCTAGCGGCATTGCCGCCGCTAATTACTCCCAAATGGGATACTGCGGCAGCGCAGGCACAGAACGACTTTATCTGTGTTTAAGCCTCAATATTGTGTAATCAACCACTGCCAAGACATTGTTGATATTTTTACATTTTATCCGCCTGCAGCAGTTTGGGCATTTCCTGTTATTGGGTGACAACACTGTCCCCTGTCTCCTGCGTTGTCACATAAGTGACCTTTTCAACACACATTACCCAAGTGTAGTCCTATGCAGACAGGTTTCCTGGGGGTGACAACCAAAGTGCCATGTAGTCATCACTAGAGTGCATGTAGAGAGGGAGTGGATGCACAAAAACCATGACAGATCAATATCACTGAGATGCTATATAAAGGGTAAAAGGGATGAAAGATATTTTAATAAAAAAAGGCAATTGTTTGATACACAGTGCTTTAGCAAACTAAATGTCATCCAGTTAAGGTTTAGGTGTACTTTAACCCTTCGGCAGAGTTGCATTCTTTTGTTTTGTTGCTGTAGAAACATTTTACTGTAGGTTTCAGATAAGCCAATCCTATGCCTCGTTATCATTTGCATCATATTGGTCCCTTTTAGAAATCTCCATCTCTGTTGGTACTTTATTCTGTCTTGTTTCCATCTCCTTATCACCTGCTCCTTTTATAAACTGTCAGTTGTTCCTTCACCCCTCTCAGCTTTACACCCCCACCATTACCCTTACCTCCCCGGCCTTGCTGGTCTATATTCTGCACCTCGTGGCCCCCTCTTACTCAACCTCTGGCTCTGCTTTAATGAGAATCCCTCCTAATTATTTCTTGGGCTGCTGCAGAGAAGCCGCAGAGCTTCAGATCCTGATATCGGGAACGTGACTGTGCTACTGATGGGGACGGGGGATCAATAATTTAGGACGCTGCTTTAATAGCAAAACTGACAGAGCTGGAGGAGGCAGTGATCAGACTAAGCCTGTGTCTCTGTTCTCAGTCTGAAGATGCCTATTCTCCAAATAAATGTACAGCGACTGTGTTTGCACACTGCTGTCTTTGTGATGCTCTTTTTATAAAATATCTTAGGCATAGGCCTTTCGAAATACTGTTTCATAAAATGTGTGTGTACATACACACACACTATTTATATATATATATATATATATATATATATATATATAATGTGTGTGTGTGTTTATATCTATATCTCTATATATATATATATATATATATATATATATATATATATATATATATATATATATATATATATATATATATATATATATATATATATATATATATATATATATATATATATATATAAATTATAATGTATATGTGTGAACTTCACAAAAGATTTTTTATTTTTAGCTAATTAGACGTTGCTTACTTGCTTTTCTATAAAACTACATCATCACTACCACAATGCAAACATACAAATTTTATATATATTTATTTATTATATATATAAAATTTGTATGTTTGCATTGTGGTAGTGATGATGTAGTGTCACTGACGTGGTTTTATAGAAAAGCAAGTAAGCAACGTCTAATTAGCTAAAAATAAAAAATCTTTTGTGAAGTTCACATAGAGCCTCCTGTCATTTGTTTTTCTTCTTCCAGCTCTACAGATTTGTGTGAGCACTACCAGGTCATTCTGACCGTTTACATACAGGTTTTTTTTTTTTTTTTTGTTTTTTTTTACTGTTCTGTGCCTTGTCTTGAGCGATGGGGAGTTGGCGACTGTTTAACAGGCACAATTGAAATGAATGGGGTGTGAGGTACACACTGCTGACAGGACATTAAAAAGCGCACCTCTCATAGAGGAACAAATGGTTGTAAAGGCACAAGCAATATCCATCACAAAGTGGGTGTAATGTGGAGCCCTAATGAAAGTAGAGTGGGGAGGACAGTGCGGCCGGGGCCAAGATGGGGCAATGGGTCACTAGGATGCTGTTTGTCAACCCTTATAGGTGTTAGGAGTTCTTGACACAGAGCCTGGATTTATATATAGTCTTTTTATATTGTATGTTTGTTTATAGGGTATTTGTCACATAAGCCAGATATTTGAAAAAAAAAAACAAGTTTCAAGGGTGCATTTTATTTAAAAAAAAAAAAGAAAAAAAAAAAAAAAAAGTTCAGCTCTACCCAAAAAAAAATGTTTCTGCCTGAGCCACTGCGAACAATAAAGAGGGCAAGAGGGCATCTAAGCTAGCTGTATTCCACCTCTGAGTTTTTGTTTTTTTTAATATATGGCCATCCTTTCCCCTATATTTTACTGTTTTTACAGCTATAATTTTTTTTAAAGAGTATTTGCCCACTTAACATACCACATAGGAGAGATTCCAGTAACAGGATTTGCCAATCATATTTAAAATTGAGCAAGATTTGTCATTCTGCATCAATATCCAAGATGGTAGACCGATTCCAACTGCAAACATATAAAAAAAAATGCCCATCAGCATATGCCATAACAGATTCTTATTATTATTCTGATTTATTATTATTCAGGATTTATATAGCGCCAACAGTTTGCACAGCGCTTTACAACATGAGTGCAGACTATATAGTTACAATACAGTTCAACACAGGAGGAATCTGAGGGCCATGCTCGTTTAGAGCTTACAATCTAGAATTAAAAACAAGATTTGCAGGCCACATTTAAAAATCAATAAGAATCCCCCATCGGCCTCTACATTACACATGTAGTGAATTCTTTAAAAATTATAGCTACCTATATACATAGAGGCTGTCCGAAAAAATATGACAGAGTCTGGACTACGTGGTTAGCCGAACCTTCTACCACTGCAGCGGACTAGGAAACCTTCCTAATATGTGACGGCCTCCCTTGAGGTCCTAATAGATTAGTCTTTGATAGCACAACAACTCAGGTGAGCCATTTCATTGTCAGCCCACCCTTGGAGCATGAGCCAGGCCAGCTCATTGATAATGGTATACTATGATATTTGTAAATAATCGAACATTAATTGGTACCGTAATACTTCCTTGTGACCCCAGCGCGGGTCTCTTCCCAAGTAATAGCCAGGTGTTGGCTGTGCTGTTGTATGTTTGTAGTGTGTGTGTGTGTGTGTGTGTGTGTGTGTTACGAAAAATTAAAAAGGATTAAAAAAAAAAAAAAATTATAGCTGCAAAATACAGATAAACCTCCAGCAAACAGTTACATAATCAGGTTGAAAAAGACAAGTCCATCTAGTTCAACCAATAAAAGGGGGAAAAAAATTTGCTTTTTGTATCACTCAGTGAATCCTTATTAAATAGACCCCATAGAGTAGTAAATCCTCGGACAGCCCATGGATGATTCAAAAGCAAATCGGTCGATTCCCCCATCAACAGTCAGTGTGTGTGGGAATGCTTCCCGCAGCTCTATTGTTTGCTGCCTGGAGGGCAAGGAGAGCCTTTCTGCCTGGGAGAACTCATTACTGCTAGCGGCTTTAACCACTTGCACTAATCGCATGCCAAAAATCTGACAGGTGGGTTGTACCGATCGATAGATCATTTTCAGTACAACCAATACATGGATCGAATCTTAACTAGTCCTTGCTGGACTAGCTGAAATCAGATCATCTATGGCTGGCTTTAATGTCCTTTGATTGTGCTTTTGGTTTTGTAGTTTTTGGAGGCAAGCCTGCTAAATGCAGGAGTAGATCATCTCAACAAGTGGAAGCCTAAAGCCTGATGCACACAATGAGATTATCAGAATGATTGTCTATTTTTTTTTTTTTCTTTGCTAGCTAGTCTCCATATCGAAAATGAAGAGTTACAAAAATTCTCATACGAAAGAATACTTTTTTTTTTTTTTTTTTTTTTTTTTTTATCCAGGAGTATAAAAAAAAAAAAAAACAGCTAAGCAACATATTGCAGAAGTAATGCCAAATTTAAGAAATTCCCCAACTTATTCCATTAGCTGATTAGTTGTCTAGTTTCTTCTATGGTTCTAATAAATTGTAGTGTTGTGCAGCAGTACCAAATCAATCGCAGTCATGGGCCATTAAAATCTCTTGTGTGCAAAGTGTCATCAGAATTCATATGATGCTGAAAGGGTGGCTGTTCTCAGGCAGTTTTGTAGTGCATTTGAAGAGTACTTTTATAGATGAGTTCTATTGAGGATTTATTTTAGGCTTTTTTGGAAATGAAGTTGGCATTTCATAAAGGAGCAAAGGGCAGATAAATAGAAATGGTTTTAGGTATTCCCAGTTGCAGCAGGGGACAGGTGTCTCATTGGAGACTAGAAATATCTGTGATTTCCATTTGCACCCTTGCTAGTTTCCCTTGATACCATGAGGTGCATGTAATGGGTAACTTGCTTTAAAACATATCGGTTAAAAAAGCTTTTGAAGATAATTGTGCAATTTGAGGTTTTAAAGGGCCTTCTGTCTCCACATTTTCAGCAGTGCTTTGGTAACAACATACTGAATCCCCTGCGTAGCCCCATTTTGCTTTGTCTGACACATGCACTTAGGGCATACTATAAGATCTATTTAGATTTGTAGAAAAGAAGCGCCAGACCAAAACTGGATGAAAGAGTTCAAGACACAAGTCCTGTAAAAACAGCCAACATGTTTTAGGGGCAACGCCGCTCCCTCTTCATCAGGGCTGTAAACCTCAAAAAAACCATCATCATCATTACAAGGGGAATGACGATTACTGTACGTGTGGGTCATGCACATGTGGATCCTATTGTTTTGGAGGTGAACGGTCAGATATTTGCGTATCTCGATCTGCCATGGACCTCCATGCAAGCACCCACACTGCTTTCTTCATCACTGGCCTCATCACTAGCTTATCTGTGCTATATTAGCAAAGGATTACGTTTTTTTTTTTTTTTTTTTTTTAATTCCCTTTCAGAACATGGTTGCCATGTAATTGTGCCAGAATCATTCATATTGTGCAAAATTCCCTGTGATGTATAGCCAGCTTTATACTTTGCTGTGGAAATGTAAATGAAGAATGTGTGAATATAGCTGCTGAATAATAGGTAGGGGATGCTGAATGGAAATTTCAAGCTTGCATGAGATTCTATCACGGGGGCTGCGCATCACATTACTTACAGCCCCATTAATGCTATAAACATTTAGAATGTCCATATACAGATAGCAATGGCTGTGCCTAGGGCTGCATACAATACGTCATATCAGTGCCTCGGGGAGCAGGAAAGTTGGCAACAACATAATTAGCTAAAGGCCAGAGATTATTAACTTGGTGCCTAGGGAATCCTTGATACTAATCTGAATTTCCTCTGTACCTGGATTTTTTTTAATTTTATTTTTTTTTAAGAGTTTCAGAAATGTATCATGAATTGTTTATGCACAGAATGAATATCACAACTGAATGACTTCTCAACCAGGAGGCATCCATACTCATTTGTTTATATATAAGTGTGTATTATATGCTACATTTGCCTCACATGATAATGCATTTTGTTTTTGACCAAATCAAAAATAACCAGTGTATGCCGTGGCATCATGTTCATTGTCGTTCATATATAGATTTGAAATCAAATCTTTATTATTTTTTGGCAATAACATGGGTTGTGTACCAGGCCTTTAGAATAAGAGGGAGGTGAAGCCTCCATCAATCATAATGTAAAATCCCAACCCTATTGTGCTTGGCTGATTTAGAAGATATGGAGGAGGAGGGGGAGGGAGGGAGTGGGCTGGTATTTACCACTGTGTATACGCCCACTATAGTCACATGGACTGCTTAGATGTGATGGGGGGGGGGGGGGGGGGATGCTCAGCATATAAGCACACTGAACACCTGAGCATGTGCAGAGCTGCCAACACTGCTCTGCAAAATCCCTAGCTGCCTTTATTCTGTGTGGGGGTTTTTTTTGTTGTTACAGTGTGGGATTAGTGAGACTTTGAGTATTGGCTACCTGGCTTCTGGATTTGTTTTACACTAAAGAAGGAATACTGTGCACGCTGCATATTATTTCTACAATAATTGCAGCACTCTGTGTTTAACCCACATCCCTGTTTAAGGTTTGGAGGACCAAACAATTTGTAAAGCCTGCCTTTCCAGAGAATGGAAGGATCCCCCTTCATGGGCAACATGCCTCAGATCCTTTCATCGGGGATCCAAAAGGGTGACCAACCAGCAATTATTATACAGGATTATGGTCCCTTATCATTGTGCCCAAACTCTGGGGTCCTTGTGTAGGGTCCTGTAGCAATATTGAGCTCATTCCCCAAAATTTCTTTTTTTTTTTTTTTTTTTTTTTTTTTTTTTTTTAAGAATGGAGTCAAAAATATTCTGGATCTGCCAGTAATCAGATCTGATACATATTGACATAAATACAAATGTAACAAAGCATTACACACATTCACCCTTCTTCCTTTTTTTTTATATATATATAAATCTGCCACTAAGGTTCACACTGCTGCAATTTGATTTTGATCTGACTTTGTGCGATTTACGTAGTACTAATTGGATGCTACTTTGAAGTGGTTTTACATATTCTATGGAGCCAAAATTAGTACAGGGACCTTTTCCAAAATTGTGGCCATGCTGAGTTGCATTCATTTGAAAGGGCACCATTGTCATGCGATTCTGTGTGACTCAACTTGCATCTGAAATCACCTTTGTGTGAACAGAGCCTTGGGCTAGGTTCACATCTATATGGTTCAGCGCGCTGCGTTTTGGCACAGCAGCCCTGTGTTTTCCTGCATGAAAAAGGCACCTTTTTCAAACCACAAAGTACACTGCCCCAAATGCGCTTCAGCATGTGGGAATCCACACTGTATTTTTCTGTGCATGGGGGTTCCACTAAAGTATAATTAAAGGCAAAATCTGACTGAGGGATTAGAATGCTTGTTCATTTGTATTGCTGTCTGTGTTCCCGTTAGAGAGATTCACCCTATTTGTCCAGTTTACCATTATCATATGAAAGTAAAGTAAAATAAAACCCAGATTTTGAGTTGTCCCCAGAAAAGTAATAGAGGGGAAATCTTCCATAAGGACAACCAGTTCTGGTGACCAGGGGGTCCCCAAGGAATTTATTTTGCGGGGATTTCCTCTCACTTCCTGTTTGGCTATGGAATAGGAAGTGAAGGGAAGTCTCTGCAATGGGAGACTGATGAAATGGGGTTATAACCCTTCGTTACTCTATCCTAATTTAAGAGTTAATGATACCGCTACATGTTTTTTGAAAGCAACGCCTTGTGTGCAGGAATGTGTGGGTTTTATACACACTTCCAGCACCCACACAAAAGTGAACCTAGCCTTAAGCCTAGTACACACGGGCTGAATGCCAGCGACGACAGCCTGTTTAAAAAAAAAAAAAGTCCGGCCCGTGTGTATTGCAGCCGGTCCAACTAAAGCCGAGCGTGCTGAAAAACCAGCTGCTGACCGGCTCCCGATCAGCCTCGGCCAATGGCTGAGAGCTCTGACCGGAGTGTTCTGGCGGAGGGGGCCGTCTCCCTGTCAGAACACAATAGCTCAGCAGAGGAGATCGATCACTGTACTAACATTGTGTTGTTATTACAGCAGCTCCGACTGAGCTGTCAGTTTTTTTTTTCGTTCAAGATTGAAAAAAAAAAAAAAAATAGTGTGTACTAGGCTTTAGTGTTTCCTATGGAAGAATAACTGGATTGTGACAATGAAACATTGTTTTTCATTAAGAAATTAACAGAAGGGGGGCCCGTTCACACCAGTTTTCCATTGCAGTGCGTTTCTTTAAAGTGGTGCATGCACTACTTTTGCTGTAGTTCATCATGAATCGGCCCACTGCATGTGAATCGTAGAGGAACACACTGCGTGTGTTTGTTTTTTTTGTTATTTTTTACACTGAACCCTTAAAGTTTTGTTTTTGTTTCCATAGCCCAAAAGAATAAAATCTCTATTGGTTGGGTACACCACAATATTTGTAGGGGTTCAAATGGTGTCCCGAATCTACAGGTTGTGCACCTCCTATATGTGGTGTCTTTGCTTTCTATTTTGGTTGTTTTTATTTTTTTTTGGTGAACATTGCCTTTTTGGGCACTCCCCAGCAGTAGCAATGAGGGCTCTCGGGCGGGACTCTGCTTTGCTCAGCAGAGGATCAATCCGCTGATTCCCGCTGAGCAGGCAGATGACTGGTCCGTCTCCACTCACTGTTCAGAGACGGACCTATCAGAGTCCTGCTGTCCTCTATGGGGAGATTGGCAGAAAACGGACTGCTGATATCCGCTGATATCCGATCCTGTCCGTGAAATCCAGACAGATGGGGACCCTATTTTCCATCCGTCTGGGATTTCATGGACCGGATCAGATATCGGCGGATGTCAGCAGACATGTCACCGCTGAAAACCGCCGCTCCATGGAGATGGATGGAGTGTCCAATCAGGTCTACCTGAAAAACTGACAGGCGGACCTGATCGGAAAGCCCGTGTGAAAGGGGCCTAACGGGGTAGCAGTGTAGGATGAGATTTAATCACTTAAACCTTTTTGTGGGTGTTGTAAAGTCAGTGTCATCAGGAGTTTTATGGATAACCTGTGTTGCCTGTTTATAGTGCATTGTAGGTTGTCAGTCAGTAATTGTAGCTTGGCTTTTATAGACTGTTGGTAATTGGTGTATTGCGGGTTAGCTAATTGTCACTAATGTGTGTAGGGTTTATAGACTCCTCGTTTATTATGCATAGCCATTTCATTAGCAGTTTGTTTATTTTGTTGCCCTGTTTGTCTCTTTTTAGTTATATGGTTTCCTTCAAATAGTGTTTGTTTTCTTAACAATGTGTGAAGAATACCCTTTCTGACAGTTTGTTAGTCAGCATAGAGCTGCATTGGTAATTTGGTTTTACAGGTCCTGTATCCAGGATAGTCAACTGGCTTTGTTTTATTACTAAGACCCCGTACACACGAGCAGAATGTTAGGAGACATTTGCTGGTACAAAAAATACCGGCCGACAATCTGCCCATGTGTATGTCGGTTTGTCTGACAGAAGCCGGCCGTGCATGCTGGAAAACCAGCAGCCAACCAACTCCCGATCAGCCAATGGCAGAGAGCGCTGATTGGAGTGTTCTGGCGGGGGGGGGTGTCGCCCCCCTGTCAGAAAACAGCTCAGTGGGGGAGATTGCTGCACTAACCACGCATGGTTAGTTCAGCGGCTCCCGACCGGAGCTGTCCGTTTTTTATTTTTCACGCAACCTGCATGGTTCCACAAAAACTGTAGTGTGTACCAGGCTTTAGTCACTGACCTGGGATAAATTTTGCATGTCCACTATTGATGCACACTTGTTTTAGGCCATTGACTAAGTAGCGAATTTGGGATTAGCATGACAGGCAAAGATCTTGCGCTATTAAATCAGCTCCGCGGTGTCCATGTTTCTCTAGTGGCAGGTTCCCATGACCGTGCCATTTTCACAGTTGACATGTTGGTGAACGTCACCCAGATCCATGTTCTTACCTCTTCCAGCCTTGAGTTACTCTATTATATGAGCCTGAGATCAAGGTAGATCCTGGTTCTTAGACCATTACATTTATTTTTAATTGAATTGGCGTATTAATAAATAAAAGCATTGTAATCCAGCTTTAATGCTTTTTAATTTCAAGGGTGTTCCATACCATGACATTTTTTTGTTCATGAAAATGAAAATATTTCGTTTATAATAGTAAAACGGCTCATGTATCCGCATATAAAGTACTGCTTTACAATTGCAGATTTGATAAAAATCTTGGCAACTATTGCAGGGCTGGTAAATTGCTTCCTCTGATTTAACATTGTGCTTTATACAGAAAAGCGTGTGTGTGTGTGTGTGTGTATATGTATGTATGTATGTATGTATGTATATATATATATGTGTGTGTATGTATATGTGTGTAGATATATATATCTGTTCATCCATACCCTCCTCTTCGTTTTATGGGCCAGATCTTTGGGCATGTCTGATACGCTTGAGAGCCTTTTTTCCCGTATAAATTTCTTGGCAAATTTTTTTTGAGGTAGGTTGCCAGGTCATTCCTCAACCCACCCCATTTGCTTAGGCTTGGAACCTAAACCAGATTGCGAGAAAAGTAGGGTTGTCCCGATACCACTTTTTTAGGATCGAGTACAAGTACCGATACTTTCTTTCAAGTACTCGCCGATACCGATTACCGATACTTTTTTTTAAAATGTCACGTGACAGTGTTTTTTGTTTTTTTTTTTTTTTTGTTTTTTTTTTTAACAGTGCTTGCTTTTTTTGGGGGGGGGGGGGGGGGGGGTGAACGGTGTATGTGTGTGTTTTTTTTTTTTTGTTTTTTTTTATTTACAACTTTTATTTTTTACAATAATATTTTATTTATTCTTTATTGTTTTTTTTTTTTTGTTTTTTTTTTAATCAGCCCTTTTGGGGGGCTTTGGTGAGATATCAGGGGTCTTAACAGACCTCTGATATCTCCCCCTTGAGACAGAGAAAGAGACAGAGGATAGAGATTCCCCAGTCCCTTTCTCTGCAGCCTCAGCTGCACTGAGAATGAATGGAGAGAAGACAGCAGCTTCTCTCTATTCATAAACTGACACATCGTAATCACAGGAGATTACAATGTTTCAGTTATTGTGAATGGACAGAGTCAGCTGACTATCCATACACAAAGGAAGGAGGAGGGGGACTGAGGAACGGAGGGGGAGAACGGAGGGAGACAGATAAGGAGAGAGGAATGGAGGGGACAGATAAGGAGAGCAGAACGGAGGGGGACAGCGGAGAGGCACAGAGGAAAGGAGGGGGCACGGAGGAGGATGCAGTGACAGTCAGCTGTGAGCGATCACCGCTGTATGTCACTAAAGCTGGTGAAAGCCGCTGGGGGAGAAGCTTTTAACTCCCCCACGCGCCGATCACAGCTGTCTTCCAGGTATCGGGGGAAGCATCGGGAGCATTTGCCCGAGTACAAGTACTTGGGCAAATGCTCGGTATCGGTGCCGATACCGATACTAGTATCGGTATCGGGACAACCCTAATGCATAGCCAATTTACACACACACACACACACACACACACACACACACACACACACACACACACACACTAGGGTCAGTGTACTGTAAACCAAAGGCAACTGACCTATATGTCTTTGGAGTGTAGAAATAAACCAGGAGGAAAGCCATGCAGACAATGTCCTGGCCAAGGTTGAAACCAAGGACCCTAGTGCTGCAAGGCATAAGAGCTAATCAAACAAGGAAAAAATCCCAGCTCAACTTACTTGCCAGCCTGCAACAAACCCAAATTCCCTGTTCATGTTAAAAACAGAGGTTTAGTTTGCACACATTTGCAAATACATGCGTAAGCCACGTTGTGGCACCCCAGTATGCAGTCCTAACTCTATACATTTTGTAAGCCTCCATAGTAGGAGCACATATATAATAATGGATAAATTGAGGGCAGGCGTGCCTGGAGGGGAGCTCACCCTTCCTTAAACGCACAGGGGTGCACTGGACACCCAGCAAATAGCTCAATGGCTGTAAAGGTGTCCAGTGTGCCCCCTCACCATATAACCAGCGGTACAAACAAACAGCAATTGCCCCAGCATATAACTGGCCCTAACAGCAAGGAGCACATGGAAGGGTGATGCATGTCAAACAATAACAAGCTTATCACTAGACAGCTATATATACCCAAAGATGAGGTCTGAGAGCAATGAGCAAGCAGGATTTTTTGGAAGCCAGCTCAATTGACAACTAGAGAATATCTGGTTACGCGCCATTCACCTTTGGGAACATGGTGTATGTTACACCAGTGTATATATAGGGTGTAGCATGTTCCTTAGCACCTCCCTTCTTAGTTGCAAAGCTTTAGCTGCACAGCCACTTCATTCATTCACAGAGATCTGTGAATAAATAAACTACAAGTCCTGTTTTCCACCACAGTAGATGAGCTTATAGTGGACTACGAGTGTGGTAATCGGTGCACTCTTAGTCCATTGCTTCTTCCTCCAGCTTTCCACCTGAAAGCCTGTACAGAGGTATGGTCAGAGCTGTCTGCAGGAGCCTGACATTGCACCCACGATCCACCTAATTAATTTTTTTTAATTTTTTTTATTTTTTAAGGTCTCTTGCACACTGGATGTTTTTACAGCTGCTGTTTTTGGTTTCAGATGTTTTTTTCTGCAGCCAGTAAACTCCCCGGCATGTTATCCTATGTGTCCATGCACACATAGGCGGTTATTAGCATTTTTTTCGCAGGGGTGTTGTCTGGCTGGGAAAAAAACAGAACTAGAAGGATTTAAGAGGAGTTTTTCAGCTGTAAAAACGCTCCTAACTCTGATAAAAGCTGAAAAACACGGCTATTCGGCATTCACTCATCCATGTCTTTGTGGACTTTACTTTGTGCACTGGTGCACAGTCATGTTGGAACAGGAAGGGGCCATCCCCAAACTGTTCTCACAAAGTTGGGAGCATGAAATTGTCCAAAATGTCTTGGTATGCTGATGCTTTAAGAGTTCCCTTCGCTGGAACTGGGGGACCAAGCCCAACCCCTGAAAAACAACCCCACATCATAATCCCCCCTCCACCAAATGATTTGGACCAGTGCACAAAGCAAGGTCCATAAAGACATGGATGATCGAGTTTGGGGTAGAGGAACTTGACTGGCCTGCACAGAGTTCCTGACCTCAACCTGATGGAACACCTTTGGGATGAATTAGAGTGGAGAATGCGAGCCAGGCCTTCTCTCCAACATCAGTGCCTGACCTCACAAATGCTCTTCTAGAAGAATGGTCAAACATTCCCATAGACACACTCCTAAACCTTGTGGACAGCCTTCCCAGAAGAGTTAAAGCTGTTATAGCTGCAAAGGGTGGGCCAACTCAATATTGAACCCTACAGGCTAAGACTTGGATACAAAGTTTGTGTGTATATGTATGTATGCAGGGCTTTTTTTTCAGCAGGAATGTGGGGGAGCATAGTTCTGCAACCTCCAGCTCTGAATGTATGTAATGGCAAGGAGTGCTGGAGGGTCTATTGATGTTGGCAGGAATCTATTTTTGTATGCGGTGTCCACTGGGGAGGTCTATTGTTACTGGGGGTGTTATGAATTGTTGAGGGAGAGGCCTATTCTTGCTGGCTGCTAGATGGTCTATTGATGCTGGCTGCTGAGGAATCTGTTGCTGCTGGGGTTCTGTTGTTGTTGGGCTGGATCTATTGTCACTGGGGTGGTATTTTTTAACTGTCTGTTTCTTGTTGCTGGGGGAGGAGGGGGTAGAATATTATGTGGGGGGTCTAGTGTTGCTGGGGGTGGGGTCTAGTGTTGCTGGGGGTGGGGTCTAGTGTTGCTGGGGGTGGGGTCTAGTGTTGCTGGGGGTGGGGTCTAGTGTTGCTGGGGGTGGGGTCTAGTGTTGCTGGGGGTGGGGTCTAGTGTTGCTGGGGGTGGGGTCTAGTGTTGCTGGGGGTGGGGTCTAGTGTTGCTAGAGGGTATCTATTGTTGAGGGATCTATTGTGGCTGGGTGCAGGGGATCTATGTTACTGCTTTTCTTGTTGTTAACAAAGTCCATACAAATTAATTAGCACCACAAAATTAATACTTTGTTCTGTACTCTCTTTAAAAGGGCCGGTGCCTGGGGGTGGGTAGGGGTGGAACCAAGGCTGCTACTAAGAGGTGGGTAGGGGATGGAACCAAGGGCTGGTACTGGGAGGTGGGTAGGGGATGGAAGCAAGGTGTGACTCGTAAGGGGGGGCGTTTTTCCACCTAGTCTTGGGGGGGGGGGGGGGGTGTGTGTATGTATGTGTGTATATATGTGTGTGTGTATATATATATATATATATATATATATATATATATATATATGTGTGTGTGTATATAATTAGCTATGCCTAGCTGAAAATAATAGGCTTGATTAGATTTATTGAGACAAAAATGGGTCTACAGTCACATACAAGTTTTCACACATGATTTTTCTAATCAGTTTTTTTTTTTTTTTGGGGGGGGGGGGGGGGGTGGAAAATGTGTGAACATTTTCTGTGAATCTTGTGTACTAACATTTATGAATAAACCTCTATACTATTGTACTGCTGTGCTGGTTACATAGAATTTTATTGTAATGGGTCATCATTAGGGTGTGTATTTTTAAAATGTAATAATGGTAACAATAAATCTGAAATCGTATTGATGCGCTGGATGAAGGCACTGGTGAAGTCAGCACTAAGATGGAGGTTAAAATCTTGTCGTACAGAACATGCCGTTATGCCCATCTCCTTAGCCTCTTGTCTAGTGAAGTGGGGTCTGGTGTTTTTTTTCTGGTGAAGTAAGGGAGGGCTAAGGGGAGTTATGCTTTATTTATTCCCCTCCCTGCTTGTCTTGCTGATAACTCATAGCAAAGTGGGGAGGGGAGGGCTGGTAGTGGGGGTGCAAACTGCTGACAGCACAGAGGTGTCATGCGAGAGGAATTGACACTGGCCAAGGGGTCTTGTGGGGAATATGATAATAACAATAAAAGAGATATATCGCTCCCCCGCCACAGCCATTCAAACCTTTTTACAGTCAGTTCAAACATATAAAACTTTATTGCTCCTGCGGATAACGGGAAGACTTGGAGGCAGCGTAGAATCTCGGGGCTGGCTGGATACGCTCGCTCTTATAGCTCTGTAGTGGCATTTTAAACTTTATTGAACAAGACTTTTAGAATTGAAGGAAGTATATAAAACCGTAAATTTATTAGATTCTGTTTTTTTTTTCCTCTGCCTCTCTCTCGTGCTCTTCAGTGGAAGTGGTTGGCTTATCAGCGCTCAGATCTCAGAGCCGCCTGTTACTGAAGTGCTGACATTTTGGGTTCTTGAGCTAATGTGAAAGGAGGTGACAGACATTCCATTAGAGTCAAAGCTGTTTAAAGGGATTCTATTGTACTTACAACTAAAATATTGGGAACATCAGGAGATGTGAGCAACATTTATTATTATGACTCTTGATTTACCTGTAATTGTACAAGTATGGTAAATGTTATGTATGGCAATGGAAAAATCTAAGAACAATTATGCTTGCTCCATACAGGATTCTTTTTTTTTTTTTTAACCCCCGAGCAAGGAAATTTGAATACGGGAGTTAAACATTTGGGGAATTATACCTGTCGTAATCCACTCGGAATAAATCTCTTTGATCAGACACCATAAGAAAGCTTGAAGTGGAACTAGGAATATATATATATATATATATATATATATATATATATATATATATATATATATATATATATATATATATATATATATATATATATATATATATATATATATATATATATATATTTATATATATAATTTTAATTTTTATCTTTAATATATTAATTATGTATTTTTATAATATTTTTTGTTCTTTAAACTTTTAAATGGTGTAGGATAGGTTTTGATTCCCAACAATTAATTTTTTTTATTACCCTTTTTAGATCTCCTCTAGCACAGTGATGACAGATATAGCTCCATGTGAGATGGATGTTTCAGTCCCCCTGCCTTGTTGTAGGTGGAGTAGGAAATCTGCCAGATTTTTGTTGCCATGAAACTTGACGCATTACATTGGCTACAAGCTTCCCCTTCAGGGCTTAGAGCAGTGATGGTAAACCTTGTAGTTCCAAAACATCTGGGGTACCAAGGTTCGCCATCACTGGCTTAGAGGTTCTAAAGACTAAGGCTGGGTTCACACTATTGACAGTTGGATGCAAGTTTCCCAGCATCCAATTCACATATCAGGAGATTGTGACCGGCTCTCTATGGAGCTGGTTCACACCTCCCAAGCGGCTCCTGTGCGCAAGGGGCCTTTCTGTTCAAGATCATTAAGTAGATAGGTATGACTGACCATCTTCTTCTTCTTTTTTTTTTTTTTAATAACTTAGTATCACCTTAAAGATTTTAAAAGTGTATATGGACTTAAAAGGGATGCTTTAGCAAACAAAATATGTGTCAGATGTATACTGAATTTTTAAAGCAGTCAGAAGTTTAGGCAACATTCAGACCCCTTTCACACTGGGGCTCTTTGCAGGCACTATTGCGCTAAAAATAGCACCTGCAAAGTGCCCTGAAAGAGCCGCTGCTGTGTCTCCAATGTGAAAGCCCCGAGGGCTTTCACACTGCAGCGGTGCACTGGCAGGATGGTAAAAAAAGTCCTGCTAGCAGCATCTTTGTAGCGGTGAAGGAGCGGTGTATACACCGCCCCTTCACTGCTCCTGCCCATTGAAATCAATGGGGCAGCGCGGCTATACCGCCGACATAGCTTTGGGGTGGTTTTAACCCTTTCTCGCCCTGCTAGCGGCCGAATACCGCCGCTAAAGCGGCGCTAAAAATAGCGCCATTTTACCGCCGAACCCGCCCCAGTGTGAAAGGGGCCTAACAGCTGCATGCTGAGAATTGTACCAGCAACAGGAATACCAAACACCAAGATTCAAAATTGTATTCTTTCTTTATGAAAATATGAATGGCATGTGAAATATTTGAGATGTGTTTTGAAGCTTTTTAAGTCTAAGCCCTGATGAAGAGGGCTACCAAAATGTGCTGGATTTTTTTTTTTTTTGCTGTCACTAAAGAACCAGCAAAGCATTTGTACTCATAACTTTCAGTTTGGAACTTCTGTTTTATTCTCGTACTTTTGAGAATCTTTTGTTGCAGTCTGATTCTTTTCGGATTATGAGGTTCTTTTCGGATAATGTGGTTGGTTTACTAAAGGCAAATATACTGTGCACTGTAAGTGCAGTTGCTCTACATCAAAGGCGAAGCTCTGAAATTAGGGGAAGCACCTGCTGATTTCTATCATCAAATCTTGTGCAAGCAAAAAATCTTTTTTTTATTTTCCTTGCATGTTCCCCTCAGATCTAGAGCAACTGCACTTGCAGTGCACAGACTGTTTGCCTTTAGTAAATCAACCCCATAGTCTCACACCTAGGAAACATTAGGGGGCGTATTTTATAAAGCAGTAAATGTTCATCAAACATTCACTGCAGGTGGATCAGCCGCTATCATTTTAAAAACCATTAACTACGAAGATTCACCTGCAGCGAATCTTTATTAAATGTCACATTCACTGCTTTGTAAATATGGCCTTAGGAGACACTAGAAGAAGAAAGTACGACAGGGACACTGCAATATAAACCTGGTAAAGGTTTTAACTCTTACCCACTCTACTACTAATACTCCTGTTCCCGGGATACGCTGACTTTGTCAGACATTAGTGGCAAACATATATACAGAATTCCTTAGTTGCATATTGGTGATGGGCTTTAAAGTGTCACTAAACCCACATGATAAAAAAAACTATCAACAAATGCTGTATTACATGTTGTTCATACTCACTCAGTCACTATTTGATTTGCTTTCGGTATTCAGCAAAAAACCTGGTTGATCCTGCTATGCGGTTGGGGATTTTGCAGAGCAGTGTTGGCAGCTCTGCACATGCTCAGTTTTCAGTGAGTTTCTATGCTGAGCATTTTCTCCCTATCACATCTGAGCAGCCCATGTGACTATAGAGTCACACACACAGTGTTAAAGGCCACCCCACTCTTTCCCCCCTCCTCCTCCATGTCCATTGACCAGCTAAACACAATGGGGGAGGGATATTATATGTAGATTGATGGAGGCTTCACCTCCCTCGTATTCTAAGACACAGGCTGGAGGGGTGTGACACAGCCTATGACTGGCAGAAAGCCACTCGCATTCATGTTGCCAAAAATAATAAAGATTTGAGTTCAAATACATATTTATATGACAATTTAGAACTGTTTATTTTTACTCTGTCTTCCAAAGGTGGTTGTGTTTTTTTTGTTTTTTTATTTTGAACATGTGACCAGCAGCAGAAGACTAGACGCTCCTCCTGCTGTATATTGATTAGGAAAAAGGTACAGTGCCTTGAAAAAAAGTATTCATGCCAATTAAAATTTTCTATATTTTATTATGTTACAACCAAAAACTTAAATGTATTTTATTGGGATTTTATGTGATAGACCAACACAATGAGCACATAATTGTGAAGTAGAAGGAAAATGATGGTTTTGAATTTTTTTTTTTTACAAATACGTGAAGTGTGGCGTGCATTTGTATTCAGCCTCCTGAGTCAATACTTTGTAGAACCACCTTTCGCTGCAAGTCTTTTTGGGTATGTCCTCTACCAACTTTGCACATCTAGAGTGAAATTTCTGCCCATTTTTCTTTGAAAAATAGTTCAAGCTCTGTCAGATTGGATGCAGAGCGTCTGTGAACAGCAATTTTCAAGTCTAGCCACAGGTTCTCAATTGGATTTGGGTCTGGACTTTGACTGGGCCATTCTAACACATGAATATGGTTTTGATTCCATTCCATTGTAGCTCTGGCTGTATGTTTAGGGTCGTTGTCCTGCTGGTGGTGAACCTCCACCCCAGTCAAGTCTTTTGCAGACTCTTAACAGATTTTCTTCTAAGATTGCTCTGTATTTGGCTTCATCCATCTTCCCATAAACACTGACCAGCTTCCCTGTCCCTGCTGAAGAAAAGCATCCCCACAACATGATGCTGCCACCACCACGTTTCACGGTGGAGGCTGGTGTGTTCAGGGTGATGTGCAGTCTTAGTTTTCTACCACATGTAGCGTTTTGCTTTTATGCCAAAAAGTTAAATTTTGGTCTCATCTGACCAGAGCCTCTTCTTCCACATGTTTGTTTTGTCCCCCACATGGCTTCTCGCAAACTGCAAACAGGACTTCTTGTGGCTTTCTTTCAACAATGGTTTTCTTCTTGCTACTCTCCCATAAAGGCCAGATTTGTGGAGTACTTGTCCTGTGGACAAAATCTCCCACCTGAGCTATTGATCTCTGCAGCTCCTCCAGATCTTGGCTGCTTCTCTGATTAATGCTCTCCTTTCCTGGCCTGTCATTTTAGGTGGATAGCCATGTCTTGGTAGGTTTGCCTTTGTGCCATACTCTTTCCATTTTTGGATGATGGTTTGAACAGTGCTCTGTGAGATGTTCAAAGCTTGGGATATTTTTTTTTTTATAACCTAACCCTGCTTTAAACTTCTCCACAACTTTATCCCTGACCTGTCTGGTGTGTTCCATGGCTTTCATTTTGCTGTTTAACTAAGGTTCTCTAACAAACCTCTGAGGGCTTCACAGAACAGCTGTATTTATACTGAGATTAAATTACACACAGGTGAACTCTATTTACTAATTTGGTGACTTCTGAAGGCAATTGGTTCCACTAGATTTTATTTAGGGGTATCAGCGTAAATGGGGCTGAGTACAAATGCACGCCACACTTTTCACATATTTATTACTAAAAATGTTTGAAAACCATTAATCATTTTCCTTCCACTTCACAATTATGTGCCACTTTGTGTGAGTCTACCACATAAAATCCCAATAAAATTAATTTACGTTTTTGGTTGTAACATGACACAATGTGGAACATTTTAAAGGGTATGAATACTTTTCAAGGCACTGTACTTAGATGTGGTGTTTTTTTTTTTTTTTATTATTTAATTAGTGCCATCATCCATATACAGAAATAGAAGGGACAATGTGAATTAAAAAGTGTGTTTAGTATCACATAAATGTCAGAGCTGGGCAAAGTAGTATTCAAAACTCAAAAATATTTGACCTGTTGTCTTTAGAGTCTTTCCTGCTGTCATTGAAAGCATATACTCTCATTTATAGACTGGTCCAAAACTACTACGCGATATTAACTATCTAGCCCAAAAGTGTCTCCCTCCTTCCTCCCTCCTTCCCCAGCAGCCGGGCCAGTAGGAGAGGTGTGGAGCCTAGCGCATGCACAGTAGGTTTCCCGGCGTGAAGCCGTAAGGCTACACTGCTGGGTACCCTTACCTGCAGTAGCGGCGGCAGCACCCGACAGCTGATGGAAACATCAGCTGCGGTGCCGTCATCGCTGGACTCCAGGACAGGTAATTGTTCTATTATTAAAAGCCAACAGCTGCAGTATGTGTAGCTCCTGGCTTTTAATTTTTACAGCGATATGAGCGGACCTCCGATTAAAAAAAAAAATCACGATCATACATTTTATACCAGAGCCAATATCTAATGAAAGACTGTGATCTAAATGCACAGGTGGGCACAAGCAAACATGTTCTTGTGCCTATTGTGAGTGAAGAGGGAATACTTAGTGGACATACATGGAACTAGTCATCTTCTGGGAAATCAACCAAAGCAGAATCTAAGCTGTTCGTTCTGTGAAATCTTCTTCCAAGAAAGCGGAGGTTCACCTTCTTGGCAAGGTCAAGAAAGGTGAACTAATAACATCTCGTGTTATGGTGGATGCCATAAGGTTTGTTTCTGAGAAAATTATATATATATAAATTTTGCTTAATTTTATGATGGTTATGCTGATGCAATGCCTATGTCAATCTGCTCTAGTCTGTAAACTGTTCCCAAAAGGAGATAGGATTGGTGTTACACCATTTTTGTTTGTATGGCTTACTTGCCAGTAGGCAATCACTAAACCTCCCACCTAGAAATTAACCAAAATTTGCAAGTCAATCAGCAAGGCTGGAAGTATTCAACTCATTCCCTACTGTGTGTGTGTTACACTTTCACTGATCACTCAGAAAGACATCTGGAGAAAAGTCAACTTCAGTTGAAAAATGTCAGTATGTTTCCCATTCATTGTTGGCAGTCCCTCTGCAGTTCACATTCACCCATAAAGAAAGGATTCATGTGTGTGATGGTCTGAACTTTTTGTGTTGAGTAGCTGGATTGAGAGATGTGGAACTTTTGTATTGGTCACATCTTTTGACCATTGGCTTGTTCCTTAATGCCCACTCTCCATAGCATCAATGCAGCTCTCCTCAGATGGATTTTCGCCGATCAGCATTTTCATAACATGCAGTCATTTTTATTATTGTGAAATTGTGTTTGATATTTTTTAGTGTTTGGTTTTTTGTTTTTGTGTTTTGTTTTTGTTTTTTTGTTTTTTTATATTGTCTGCATTTTGCACAGCAATTTTACTTACTGTTTCTTTTCCTCCCAAGGCAGAGAATGCCACCTGAGCCTACAGAAGCATGTGGCACATCCTATGAGAAGGATGTTGGATGGGTGGTATTTTACTACAGATCATATGGCTGCCCTACTTCTTGCACATGGACTTAATTTTGTAAGCAGAAGAAGGAAACTAGCAAAGTTCCAATTGTAACGGCATTGCATGGCTTTGGTTTCAACATAGGCATGCATCTGATGGCAAGGTTTTTCAGCAACGTAAGGGTTAAGCTCCGTTATTTCCTCTAGCCTATTAATATTCCCATCTCTCTGTGTGTCCTGGGCTGGCGCTCTCTCCACCGATCGGGTGAAAATCATTTCCTTGCCCAATTCCCTCCTGAGATTTATTTGTCTGACCCACACAGGAGCCAGAGCAAGGGAACAAAACAGAGAGAGAGAGAGGAGCGCGAAGCTGGGAACACGAGCGGAATAGCAAAGAGGCTGATGGCACTGTCAAGCGACTTGTGCCGTGGACTTTTCCTTCCTTCCTTGTGTAAAGACAAGAGCGGGAGAGAGATTGTCTAGGGCAGAGGAGAACTCGGTATGTGTTGAATGTTTCATGAGGTGAACATTCTCATTGCAGCTCTGACAATGAGATCAGAATACAGATTATAAAATGACGTCTGTACTCATCTGATATAGCCCCGCTCGATGTCGTTCTCCACCCATTTCTTTATGAGCGTCTATAATCTTTAGAAGACATGAGACTTGCCTCCTTTTGTTTTAGTTTTGTATTGGCTTTCCTTGCTTGTCAAATACATTTTTCCTTTTTTAGAATGGTTTATGATATCAACATTAGTCCACAGAAACACTTGTGGGCACTGGATTGCCCACTGGGAGTTTTAAAATGGCTACATCGTTTTTCAGCGAAGGAGAATTGGCTGCTCCATGTGGTCCCCTGCTTCTCTCTGGCATCTTCCATCATTATTCTCTCCTCTGTCCATAGTTCCGCTCAATATCTCCAGCCCCTGAGCTAATTTCCCATCCATAAACCTGCTGAATTACTCCCGGGTAACTGTGTGAGTGGAGGCCTCTCCGCTGCTTCTCAAGGCATGGATTCCCATTCACCCAGCGGAGACAATTACTGCAAACACTTACAGTGGCAAGGCACTGATTCCTAAGCATTCTAGAGCGTGACCACTTTCACATTTATCACTGGGAATGGAGTGATTTTAAGGAAAATGTCGTGAAATCTATACAGATTACAGAGTAAAATATAATAGATAAAAATAAACGCACTAATAAAAGGCATATCAGTAAAAACAGATACGATAATTACGATAAGCATTGTATTCTTCCTGAACTTTTCTAAACATGGGCCTATGGTGCAAGATTGTAAAATCTGCTAATATGATTATCGTCTTGGTAATAGGTCTTGAATTGCAGTGCGTGGTTACTGTCATACGTACAGTTTATGGGAAATGTCATCTATGAACTTTTCCCCCTTGTACTTTAGGTATGTAATGCAATGGCAATGAGAGTTACAGCGAACGGCACGTGATTGTTCTCTGTGGTCTAAACTGGGGAGCCCAGCATGTCTTTCCGTAGAGAGGGTAGGTCCTTTCCAAATTAATTATTTACATCATAAATACACAAAAACTTGTGTGTGTCTAGATAATGGTAAATGCTTGCGTTTTCAAGCGTTTGCCTCTTTCTACCTAATATAGAATCAAAACACTCACAAGGGCTGTCATGAGAACTGGGAGCATTCATAACTCACAAAAACATTAATAGTGTGATTTTTGTAAATAAAAGCTTTATTACCAACTGTAAAATCCAAGTAAAAAAATTATCCTATGTGCCAGAACTAAGGCAAGGTGACACTTGTTTTTCTTGGCTTTCCAGTGGCACATTTTTGTGCATTTTTCAGCTGTTCCTCTTGAGGCCTAGAAGGGGCCAAAACATGCGACTCTTGCATAGTTACATAGGTTGAAAAAGGACACAAGTCAATCTAGTTCAACCAAAAAAAAAAAACTATACAATCCTATATACACAATCCTATACCCACAGTTGATCCAGAGGAAGGTAAAAAAACCCCAGCAAAGCATGATCCAATTTGCTCCAGCAGGGGAAAGAATTCCTTCCTGATCCCAGAAAGGCAATCGGATATTCCCTGGATCAACTATAAATGTTAGTACCCAGTTATGTACACCTATGAAAGAATCCAGGCCTTTTTTAAAGCAATCTACTGAGCTGCCCAGAACCACCTCTGGAGGGAGTCTATTCCACATTTTCAAAGCTCTTACTGCAAAGAAACCTTTCCGTATTTGGAGATTAAATCTTTTTTTGCTCTAGACATAGTGCCCCCTTGTCCTCAGTGATGCTCACCTTAAAGTGAATAAATCAACACCAAGTGTACTATATGGACTTCTTTTAGCAACAAGCTTCAAGTGACACTATGCTCAGATTTGAATTGGCACCTTTGAATATAGTGGAAATATTGAAGCGTTGGTAAACCGCAGTAAAAAAAAAAAAAAAAACTTCCCCTGCAAGGCATTCTCATAATGTGCTAGTATGCATCACATACTAGCCGGGATTGTGATAACGTCACTCCTGGGCGCAAGAGCTGCCATTTACGGCATGGGCTCTGAAGGTCCAGTGCAGTATGCCGGACCTTCAGAGCGCATGCGCTGGTGACATCACCTAAACAGTGCAAGTTTAGAAGATCTTCACTGTACCTAAAAGTAAGCCTTATTTTATGCTTACTTGTAAGGAAAAGTGGTAAACTACGTTTACTACCACTTTAAAGTGTTCCTAAACCCACAACAGTAAAATCAGTCAGTATATGTAATAGTGTGCTTGCTATACTTACTGTGGAACCTAAGGGGTTAGTCATCCACATTATGTAAGAAGGCTGTTTGATCCTGTCTTCTCTGATCCTCCCCTTCCACTGTTCCCAATCCATCTCCTCATAGAACACAGCCTTTGGAGTCACTGCACATGCTCAGTTTAGTGTGTATTGCTAGAGATGTTTTTTTTTTGGGAGGGTGCATGTGATCAGCACAGGGCCAATCGGCACTGTCCAAACAAAAAGTCAGGGGTCCTGCGGCCTCATAGGACAGTAGAATGAAAACTCCTCCTGCAAGCTTTACCAGGCACTGACTGCTATATACTGCTGATGAGATAAGGTATTTAGCAGCTTAAAAAGTGGTTACCTAAACAACCACTTCAAAACCAGGTTCTGTCTAGGAGGATATCTAATGTTCATGAAAGAAATATGCTGCTGGTCTGTATGGGCCCTATTGGTGTGTAGCCTTGGTGCCACCAGGTTTAGGTTTTATTGGCCATATTGCTTTAGTACTTGCCAGGGGAAAGCAAAGAGAAACTGGATAATGATTTTAGGAACGATCTGGTTACAGTTCTCCTGTTGTTTTTGGGTTTTGTAGGCCTAGTTTCTTATTTAATTGGTCATATAATCATTGTTTCCTTCCAAGTCACTGTTTAAGTCAAATTTTTTCATTCAGGGCAGTTGAAAATACCTTGAATTTAATAAAAAAAAAAATGACCAGAAACTTTAATAAATATAAGTCGGTATCAAAGTGGTTTAAAGAGTTCCACCGAAAAAAAATTAAAAGTCAGTAGCTACAAATACTGCAAAGAAGGACACTTACCTGTCCAGGGCGCCCGCGACGTCCTCACCCGAAGCTGCCCCCCCCCCCCCCCCGAAAGGTGCCAAATGTGACACCGGAGGGGGAATCTGGACAGCAGAAGTTACATTTTTGGGTGGAACTCCACTTTAAGGTGCCCATTTCAAAAATTTGCTGGACATGGTGAGGTTATTTAGAGGCTGACAAGTACCTAGGTGTCAATAGCAGTCTTTAATGCACACATACTTTTAAGACATATTGGGAAAACCCTTTGGCAGCAAGACAAGATCGTTTTCATTTGTGACGCTATGGGGAAAACTTTGAAAAATCATACACTTTTGCCTGTAAGGTTTGGGTAGAAATTTCTCTAACTGCAACTGATTGAGCAGTAGGGAGTTTTTGCCAATATAGTGCCAGATTTATTGCAGTTCTGGGGCTCCATATTCAGTTACCAACAGGGAGGGCATCTCCTGTGACCCCTGGTTTTCATTCCACTGTGACATGCTAGTGGGTTAACTGATGACCTCATGTGCCCCCAGAGTGTTTGTGTGATCAATATAACTGCCAACAGTTTTATACAGTGGCCTACAAAGTAAGGGAAGACAGTACAGTTGCAAACCAATCCAAGAGAAGAGTTTTGCCTAGTACACACCAAGAGAAAATCGGACTAAAAATGGAGCGTTCGTCCGATAATCCGATCATTAGTACACAGCTTTCGAGAGCCAATCACCACAGTTCTTGTGAAAATATCCAAAGGGACAAGCACAGATTTTTTTTTCTCGTATGTTACCAGAACAAAAATATTTTGTGTAAGTAGTATAATATTTGTACAAAAAAGAAAAAATTTTACTTTACAATACAAGACATTACATCACTTTTGAAGATCATTCATCCGATATTCTTATGTGTAGAAGGCATTAGAAGGGCCTTGCTCCTGCAAGAGCTTACAATCTAAAGTTGAGGGTCATGTGATAAAAAAGGTAATAGCTGTGGGGATGAGTTGTTGGAGAAAGTAAAAGTTCAGTTGTTGGGTAGGGTTGAGAGAGGCTTTCGTAAAAAGAGGAGTTATCAGGGATAGCTGAAAGATAGATGGAAAAAGAGCGGGATAGATTGGGGTAGTGAGTTCCAGAGAATAGGAGAGGTGAAAGGGAGCACAGGCAGTCTTTGATGGAGTAAGAAGACTTGGGTGGTATTTTTAGTCTAGAGAAGAGTTGTAAATGGCTTTTATATGTTAGTATTTTTCATTTTATTCAGTGGGCAATGATAAGCCATAGGAGGCATTGGCCTAGACGGGCAGCAAATTAATGCACAGTATGAAGAACATTGATGCCCTGTATACACCAGCCATTTATGAATAATATTGATGCCCTGTATACATCAGCCATGTATGAAGAACATTGTACAATATACATCAACCCTGTATGAAAAGCATTGTTGTAAAGTATACATCAGCCATGTATGAAGAAAGTGGATGCCCTGTATGAGGAGCATTAACCCCCTGTATAGTCCTGTATGAGGGATGTTTTATGTGCAGTATACATTAGTCATGTATGAAGGACGTTCATGTACAGTATATGCCAGCCATGTGCGAACATGGATGCCTTGTATACGTCAGCCATGTATGTACATGGATGCGCAGTATACACCAGCCCTGTATGTACATGGATGCGCAGTATACGCCAGCCCTCTACGTACATGGATGCACAGTATATGCCAGTCCTGTATGTACATGGATGCACGGTATACACCAGCCATGCATGAACATGGATGCCCTGTATACGCCAGCCATGTATGTACATGGATGTGCAGTATACACCAGTCCTGTATGTACATGGATGTGCAGTATACACCAGTTCTGTATGTACATGGATGTGCAGTATGTGCCAGCCCTGTATGTACATGGATGTGCAATATACACCAGCCCTGTATGTACATGGATGTGCAGTATACACCAGCCCTGTATGTACATGGATGTGCAGTATGTGCCAGTCCCGTATGTACATGGATGTGCAGTATGTGCCAGTCCTGTATGTACATGGATGTGCCAGTCCCGTATGTACATGGATGTGCAGTATACACCAGCCATGTATGAAGAATGTGAATTTGCGTAGTGAACAGCCCCATGTGTAGAACATTGATACACTGTGTGTATATACCAGACCTGTATGAAGAAAGCTGATGCTCTGTATGCAGAAACACAAAAGCTCCGGCTACACCATGGTGTAGGTCTGCTTATTCTGTGATTGGGATTCAAACCTCCACAGTGTGGTCCTGCTGATGCTGGCTGGATTATTGTGTCACAGAGACCCTGATAAGAGCTGTTTATAACCTTGGCTCAGACCATGGCCTAATCAGACAGCAGCACATTTCCAGTGAGCCGCTGATAAGAAGTCCCTCTTATCGCTAGCACAGAGGCAGCATCAGAACAGCATTATTATGTGGTAATGCCCCTGTCCCTTCATCCCACCCCTTCCCCAGCTCCAAGGAGATCTTCCAAACCTCATCAATCTGCTGGGACAGATGGACTGTGAAGACGATAGACCCCTTCACAGCCAGAAACTTGCAACATAAATGTATCTCCTGTAGAAAATGTGCATACAATTGACCCTGAACTGACATGGGTCACATGTGAGAGTGGCGCACATTGTACCCGCTGCTGCATGTCTGTGCCATGTTCATAAATATTTATACATGTATTGTCTGCGATAATGAAAATGTACACACAATAACCAATAATGGCTCTGTAATGCCACAATGGCAGGGTTTTATAGCTGTCATGGTCTTTTATCTTTTATGCACAGATTGTTTTTATTCACTTTATAGCTTCACTGTTTACTTTTTTTTTTTTCTTTTTTTTTTTTTTAATTTATATTGTAGTACCCGTAGATGTTAGAGGATTTTGTCTGGTTCCTGAGATTTAGGTGAAGGTTGGCAAATTTGTCATATGAAAAAAGCTGCAGAATTTTTTTTCTGAAAAGTGAGAGCCACATTGGAAATGTTTAGACAATAACTCATTTTACTTTAATGGTAGCAGCACACACTTTGATTTTGTTATCCTTTCAATGTACGATTTGATCAAATCCACAATTCAAATAGCTTTAACTACCCTCCTGATTGATTTCGACTCAGTTTGATCGAACCTATCTAAAAAGAGTCTAACAGCCAAGGTGGAAAATTATCAATCTTTTGCATCAATCGGCAACATGGAGATGCTTTATTTGTGAGCATGATCTCATTCTGAGGGATTGGATTATGAGATTACATGATGGAAACCAAGGTACGATCGGGAATTTATGGAAGACACAATTGATTTGAAATCCACTTCCCTTGTGTTGTTGGCTATAGATGATTTATTCCTATCAGATGGGATCATTTGGAAAAGAAATAGATTATTTATTGATTCACGTATATGGCCACCATTAGTGTGGATGCTTGAGTACTTTATTTTCCTTCTAGCAATTAGCTTTCTAACAGCTAAAACAAACACACCTAAATGTCCAAGAAGCATTTTACAAATGAGGATTGAGGGGGGGGATCGCACCCCACCTCTTCCCTTCCCACCCCACCCACTAGTCATTTATATGCACTGCCATCTTATAATAAATCTGTACTATGAATAAAAGTAAAAACTGTAGTCCCAGTGGTGCTCTGTCAAATGCACTTGTGAAATGTGTGTATGTTATGAAGACAATAGACCCATTTCAGCAGCACGGTCAATATCTCCCCTGTGGTCGGTCAGCCTGGCCGGCTTGGGCATCTGATTGTCCTGCTGATTCCATGGGTACCTAAAAGTAGAATTGAAGGCAACATTTTTTTTTTGTTCCGTTTTTGGCGAGAGCAAGTGAGGGTTATAACTGTCAGATTTTTTTTAACCATCTGTGTCCTATTGCGGGAGATTACCTTCACTTACTGTCCCATAGCCAAGCAGGAAGTGAAGAAATCTTGGGAAATTAAGGGAATTCCTTGGGGACCCCCACAACACCAGAACTAGTGTTCCCATTGGAAGATTTCCCCTCTTTTACTTTTCTAAAGACAACCCATACTAGCTCATTATGAAATACTCACCTTAGAGCAAAGCCCCCGTAGCAGTCCTCATACACCACTTGGACCAGCGTCATCGCTTCCAAAGTTACTTCTGGGTATCGCTGACTCTGGCATTGTGATTGGCCGGAGCCGCGATGATATCACTCCTGCGCATGTGTGTTCATACACAGTGTAAACCAGGGCTTGACAAATTTGCTTTTGAGTCTAGGAGCCAGCTAAAAATAAAAAGTTAGGCGCCAGTTTGTGCATGGCGATATGTAACATGTATCGCAATCGCCATTTTCATGCGTAGGCACCCCAATGTGTGCGTTTACGTTTGTACATGCGTATATGTGGGCGTCACTTCCGGGTCAGGAATAAGATGGAGAGGGGAGTAGACGTGGCCGCAAGGCTTCACTTCCTGTTTCACTTACTTGCTATGCCGGTGTTCTATCATATTAGCAAACCCATCAGATCAGCGAACGGAAGTGACGTTCCATCAGCTGCGCATGTGTTCCACCGCTACCAGGTTTGCTCATCCTGACAGAACACCTACAGGCAGAAGACGGCAGCGGACATCTTACTACACCCAGCTACGTCTTGAATTTCAGAGTAATTTTAGCAATAAAGTGGGCGTATATAAATATAGTATAACAATGCTGTTTTGATAAATTTTGAAAGAAGTTGGACGCCAGCAGTAGGAAGATGGCAGAGACCATGTTGGTGCACCCCGCATTACTCTGGGTTAAAACTTTTAGGCTTTTAAAATAAAACATCCAAACAGCATCACAGATGCCAATATACTATATTTATTTATATACGCTTACTTGTGTTTAGTAAGGTGCTCGATGCCGCTGTTCTGTCAGATTAGCGAATCCGTGGAACGTATGCGCAGCCGACGGAACATCACTTCCATTCACTGATCTGATGGGTTCGCTAATCTGATCTGATCTGATCTGAACTCCGGCACCTACACCCTAAACAGCTTCACTCTGAACAATCGGTTCGGGTGAGGACATCGCTGGATCCCTGAACCGGTAAGTGTCCTTATGTTAAGTCAGCAGCTACAGTATTTGTAGCCGCTAACTTTTTATTTTTTGGGGGAGCCTGTAAATCCTCTTTTTTACGGTGGCCATACACACGGATTTCTTTTGTTCAGCTTGTGGAAAATCTAAGACTC
This sequence comes from Aquarana catesbeiana, assembly GCF_042186555.1. Lineage (NCBI taxonomy): Eukaryota > Metazoa > Chordata > Amphibia > Anura > Ranidae > Aquarana > Aquarana catesbeiana. The sequence continues at coordinate 262,759,838 of NC_133330.1, forward strand.
ATCCAAACGGCAAAGATGGGGAAATCTTCCCTGCTGACTATTATACTTTGACAGCTGGCATCTGCAGCTGTCAGAATACCTGAACAGTGACGGCCATTAACAGGCTGTATTATTTACCCTTAGAAGTGTGGGAGGATTATATAGTAGAGAGGTCTAACCCAGCCCTATACTGATTGGGTTGATGACCTATCTAGTTTATATAACATCAAGAAAAAAGGAAAGTAAAGGTTGCTCAAGGACCGGCCTATCCGTATCAAAATTACACTGAATTCATAAAAACATTTATATTCTATTAGAGTCATCTAAAATATAAACATTTTATTTGATCAAACCTCATTGCATTTCTTATTCCAAAAACAAAAACCAACAGAGAAAAAATATTCTATACAGAGGAAACGATCCCCCTGTAACTAAAGATACATTACAGAGGAAACGTGTGCGCGCGCGTGTGTGTGTGTGTGTGTGTGTGCGCGCGCGTGCGTCTGTGTGTGCACGCACGCGCGTGCGTCCGTGTGTGCACGCACGCGCGTGTGTGTTGGTGCAGCCATAACAACCTGTGTTTCAACTATGTAGGTCACTATGAACATCATTGTTCTTTGTACTATTTTATTTTATAAATCTAATGGTATGTTGGACCCAAGAGTGTTTGTATAAATATTTTCCTTTTTATATGGCAGATTCTTGCTACTGTGTAGAAAGTGTATGTGTGGTTCTAATACATCTGCAGATTTTGGAGTCTATTTACACTTTTGTTTTTTTTTTTTTTCTTTTTTACATGAGGTCAAATCGCATAAACATGTGATTCTTGAGTGAAAACCTCAATAGACAACTTTTTGTGAGCCCACTAAAAAAAAAAAAAAAAAAATTAAATAAATAAAAAGAGAACCCAGTCCAGTCTACATAACACCTAAAATCTTCTTTTTTTTTTTTTTTTTTTTTCCTTTCTTACACTTTACAAATAATGCTTGCGTATTTCTAGCACACTACAATGGAAGATGAAAATCTCTAAAGCGGCGCACGTTCAAGGCTATGAGTATTTGTTCAAGCCTGTGTATTCTTATAAAGATTTATACAGCTCTGCTAATTATTGCCGTAGTTGCCAACTAATTATTTTCACTTGAAATGAGCAATTAAAATTAGTAAGTAATTACATTTTGTGTGTAGTTAGCATGTATGTAAATCCCACTCTGGAGACACTTAAAGACAAATGCTGTTAAGTTGTTTCAGCTGTAATCTGTGCAACAAGGTCTTTTGTCCCTTTTAACCTCTTTCTTGTTGGGATCTGATCAGCCTTGAAAATCTGCACACAATTGACACGTGCAGCATGGCTATCCTGCAGGTATTTCAGTCATAACATATCAGTAGTAGAGTATTGTACCGTATTAGCCATCAGTTAATGGAGTTTGGCACTTAAGTGTTGTCTTTTATTGGCTAATGTGCTAAAGGAGCTTCACCTCTTCCGTCACTTCACTGTGTATAGGTAAGGGTTTATAACCACTTTAATAAAAAAAATCAAGCTTTCAGAAGGACTTGTATATAGCATTGTTCAGGCTTTATACAACTCTGAAAATGATTCCGAAACCCACAGATTTTATACACAGAGGTACAAGAAGATGCAATGAAATATATCATGCATTTTACATAGAGGTATAAAATACAACGATTGCTTCTTGACCCACTTGTGTAGTAACCGTTATTGTAAAGACATCATGTGAAGGCTTCACGCTGATGTCACTTCCTTTCAGAAAGTAGAACAGTGCTCATCGGAAACCCTGCCTAGGAGACCCAGCCATTGAAAGCATTTCGAGTCTGGTTTGAGGGGCCATTTGAATTATTCAGCTTAACGTTTTTTTTTTTAAGGAATTGATATGATTGGTGTGCAGTCTCTCCACATGGCTGCATCGAGTGGGAAGAAGCTCCAGGGATCATCGCCCCACAAGCTTACAGAGGAGAACAATGTCCGCAGCATGAGAGCAGTGTTCTTGATGATCGTCTAATGTCTTTTATAAAGGGTTTGACTGTAGCAATAGTGATCAGGAGTATTCTCAGAGAAAAGAAGTCCAGGCACAATCTTCACCTCACTTGAGGGTCCTTTTTTAAATTGTTCATATACCATAGAAACCATGAAATGCAACTATTTCTCTAGGCACACTTGAATAGTAATGGTTATTGCAAGTAATGATAGCTTAAAACAGGCCTTTTACACCCCTTAAGCTTGCCATAGACTGGTCTAGTCCCAATGGGTTCAGCAGGGACTGGCTGAGATTCAATTCATCTATGGGCAGGCTGATTGTACCCAAGTTGATACGTCAATCGACTTGGGTACAACCAGCACGTCTGATTTTTAGCATGCAGTTCTTGCCAGCGGCTATAGCCGCTAGTAGGACTTGTGTTCTGTGAGCAGGGTAGGTTCCCCACGCCCCCTCCTTTCTTTCCACCGAGTGTACACAATAGCCCCCCCCCTCTTCATCAGGGCTCATCACAAGAATAGCTACTCGGAGAAAACGTAAATATCTAAAATATGGGTTCCCACATCCTAAATAATATCAAGAACAATTTTTTTTGGAAAAGAGTAGGGCAGCAGGATTTTCTTGGTATCGTCAAGACATTGCAAGGTTTATTAAAGTCAATAAATTTTATTTAACATAGTTACGTTGAAAAAACATCCTTTTTGGACATAAAATACAACAATGGGCTCAACACAAGATAAAACCTAGATGGACTCTGAGAAATCAGCGACTTCCTACCTGAATGGTTGTGGGGAGGGCGTTAAAAATAGCAGAAAATAGCACAACCTACACCTTAACAATATCACCAGAACATGCAATGCGCTGGGGTTTAGCCCAGCCCCTAGAAATGTGGTCATGTGGCTGAGGTGTCTAAGCAGTTGCTTTGTCGGTGTGCCCTATCCATGTGAGGAGGGATACATATCTGAGTTTACAACCATTTTATGTTGGGTTATTATACAAATGTCCCCTATAGCTTTTTGCAGGCTTAGAGGTCAAATCCAAAATCACGGCCATTTGCAGTACTCACAGGGCTGGAGGAGATGTATAGGCGGTCTGCTACCAAGCCGACATCACTTTCACCCTATACCCACAGGGATTCTGGAACTTCCTACATCTCCTCCAGCCCTGCGAGCATTGGATTTGATATGCAAGATATATTTTGGACATTTTAACGTGCGTTATGATAACCTTTTTTAATAAACAGTTTGCCCATTGCTGTACTACTTAGATACCGCTTCCCTGTCTTTTATATACCTTATATGCCTTCCTGTTCAAATTGCATGATATTCTTTGCAGTGCAATTTGAGCCCATTCGGGTACTCATGCAAGTACTTGGTATTGGCACAAATATCCAGAATCCAATGCTCACAGGGTTGGAGGAGATGGAAGTTCCAGAACTCCTGTGGGTATAGGGCGGAAGTGATGTCAGCTTGGGGATGGACCGCTTATACATCTCTTCAAGCCCTGTGAGCACCACAAGCAGCCGTGATTTTGGATTTGACCCCTTTGTCCACTAAAAGCTGTAGGGGACATTCAGTTGTGCTCATAAGTTTACATACCCTGGCAGAATGTATGATTTCTTGGCCATTTTTCAGAGAATGAGAATGATTACACAAACTTTTTTCACTCATGGTTCGTGTTTGGCTGAAGCCATTTATTATCAATCAACTGTGTTTACTCATTTTTTTAAAATCTTAATCACAACAGAAACTACCCAAATTACCCTGATCAAAAGTTTACATACCCCCGTTCTTAATACTGTGTATTGCCCCCTTTTAACATCAATGACAGCTTGAAGTCTTTTGTGGTTTTTGTGGATGAGGCTCTTTATCTTCTCAGATGGTACAGCTGCCCATACCTCTTGGCAAAAAAGCCTCCAGTTCCCATAAATTCTTGGGCTGTCTTGCATTAAATGCACGTTTTGAGATCTCCCCAGAGTGGCTCAATGATAATGAGGTCAGGAGACTGAGATGGCCACTCCAGAACCTTCACTTTATTCTGCTGTAGCCAATGACAGGTCGACTTGGCCTTGTGTTTTGGTTTGTTGTCATGTTGGAATGTCCCATGCACAGCTTCCTGGCTGATGAATGCAAATGTTCCTCCAGTATTTTTTTGATAACATACTGCATTCATCTTGCCATCAATTTTGACCAAATTTCCTGTGCCTTTTGTAGCTCACACATCCCCAAAACATCAGCGAACCACCTCCGTGTTTCACAGTAGGAATGGTGTACCTTTCATCATAGACCTTGTTGACTCCTCTCCAAAGCGTTTATTGTTGTAGCCAAAAAGCTCAATTTCGGTCTCATCACTCCAAATGACTTTGTGCCAGAAGGTTTGATGTTTGTCTCTGTGCTGTTTGGCGTATTGTAAGCGGGATACTTTGTGGCATTTGCGTAGTAATGGCTTTCTTCTGGCTACTCGACCATGCAGCCCATCTTTCTTCAAGTGCCTCCTTATTGTGCATCTTGAAACAGCCACACCACATGTTTTCAGAGAGTCCTGTATTTCACTTGAAGTTATATGTGGGTTTTTCTTTGCATCCCGAACAATTTTCCTGGCAGTTGTGGCTGAAATTTTAGTTCGTCTACCTGACCGTGGTTTGGTTTCAACAGAACCCCTTATTTTCCACTTCTTGATTAGAGTTTGAACATTGCTGATTGACATTCTCAATTCCTTGGATATCTTTTTATGTCCCCTTCCTGTTTTATACAGTTCAACTACCTTTTTCCGCAGATCCCTTGACAATTCTTTTGCTTTCCCCAAGACTCAGAATCAAGAAATGTCAGTGCAGCACTAGATAAAAGATGCAAGAGTCTGTCAGGAGTCCAGAAACTCATTGACCTTTTATACACACACACTAATTACAAGCAAACAGATCACAGGTGAGGCTGGTTACCTTTTAATAGCCATTCAAACCCCTTTGTGTCAACTTGTGTGCATGTTATCAGGCCAAAATCACCAGGGTATGTAAACTTTTGATCAGGGTCTTTTGGGTCGTTTCTGTTGCCATCATGATTTAAAAAGAGTAAACACAGTTGACATTAAATGGCTTCAGTCAAACACTAACCATGAGTGAAAGAAAAGCTTGTGTTATCATTCATATTCTCTGAAAAATGGCCAAGAAATCATAAATTCTGCCAGGGCATGTAAACTTATGAGCACAACTATATGTATAATAACCCAACTTAAAATGGTTGTAAACCCAGATCTGTATCCCTCCTCGCATGGATAGGGCACACCGACAAAACAAACGCTTAGACACAAATAATAAAAATACTTTGTTTTTAGTCACATGACCACATTTCTTCTCTATTGGGACTCTCAGCGTATTACGTGTTCTGGTGATGTCGTTTAGGTATATGTTGTGCTATTCTCAGCTATTTCACTCCTGAACTCTCTGTTATCTTATCTGTACATGTATACAGAGTCGTTTTATAGTTGTTTCTAGGCAGTTGAGTTTAGAGGCTTTTTTGGAATGCAAAAAAATGGGTTCAGACGATGAGTTTAGAGGCATTTCAAGCGCCAAACGCTTCTAAGCGCGGTAACTCGCCTTTAGCCGCGTTTTTTCTTTACAGGCGTTTTTCATTTTTGGCTTTTTTTTTTTTTTTTTTAAATGCGAACGTGGCAAAACGCAGCATGTGAACACGACAAAACGGACATTTTAAATATGGGTTACTATCTGTCAAGTTAACCACTTCCCGACCGGCGCTCGCCGATGTACGTCGGCAGAATGGCATGGCTGGACAAATGGGCGTACCTGTAAGTCCCATTTGAATTCCCTGCTGTGCCATTGCATGCGCGCCGGCCAGGAGCTCTGTGAGTCGGGTCGCGGGTCCCGCGGACTCGATCGCCGCGGGGATACCCGCGATCGCCTCAGAGAGGACGAACGGGGAGATGCTGATGTAAACAAGCATCTCCCCGTTCTGTCTAGTGACAGTGTCACTGATCTCTGCTCCCTGTCCGCCATAATGTCGCAGTCACAATAAAAATCGCTGATCGCTGCCATTACTAGTAAAAAAAAAATGTATTAATAAAAATGCCATAAAACTATCCCCTATTTTGTAAACGCTATAACTTTTGCGCAAACCAATCAATAATCACTTTATTGCGTTTTTTTTTTTTTTTTTTTTTTTTTTTTTTTTACCGAAAATATGTAGCATACGTATTGGCCTAAACTGAGGAAAAAAAATGTGTTTTTTTTTTTTTAATTACTTTTTGGAAATATTTATTATTGCAAAAAGTAAAAAAAATAATGCGTTTTTTTCAAAATTGTCACTATTTTTTTGTTTATAGCGCAAAAAATAAAAACCGCAGAGGTGATCAAATACCGCCAAAAGAAAGCTCTATTTGTGGGAAAAAAAGGACGTCAATTTTGTTTGGGAGCCACGTTGCACGACCGCGCAATTGTCAGTTAAAGCGATGCAGTGCCGAATCGCAAAAAGTGCTTTGGTCAGGAAGGGGGTAAAATCGTTAAGGAGAGGTTGTAAAAACGTCCTGTATATGTGAAGCCTTCGAGGCAGAATAAAAAAAACCTTCTGGATCGTGTTTCTGATTGGAGCTTACTGGCAGAAAAAACGTAAAACTCGTCTAGGCTTTGTACAAAAAATGCTCTATATGAGCCTTTTTTTACTCCCAAGAGAACAGACATTTTTTAAGCCCAGTGTACATGGAGCCTTAGAGAAGCCATTTACTGTACTGTCTCTGCCAGCTGACTCTATCAGATTGTCTCACATTGCTCCCAGCACAATTTTAGCCGTACTTATGCCCCGAACAATAATATTTGCATCTCTTCCATCAAAAAAACTGGATTGTCTTAAGTTTTTGTAATGTAAGGGGGTCAATTCGATGCTTGTTTTTGACCGTGTTGATGAGACAGTTTGAAGGAGCAGGATAGAATTTTTTTAATTTTATTTTTTTTTAAACAAAATTCTAATGATGAGCGAATTTTGAAAAAAATGATATGTTGTAATGAAACCTGTGAAATATGTCTGGA